>NW_010201246.1:177915-179140 GCF_000695765.1 Mesitornis unicolor
TTGCAAGGGTCTTGTCAATGCAAAACATCATTGCATCCGCCTACATTATTAAAAGACAGACAGGCCTATATCTTCAGCTATGTAACATGAACACGGTGAGACTGTAGAGCGAGTGCAGCCAGCAAAAGGGACATATCCCAGGAGCTCAAAGCTGATTTAACACTTTCTACAACTCCTTTTTCCCTGCTGACTACTTTTGTAGCATGACTGAATGGAGTCCTCTGGAGACCTTACTCTCTGTTGGCAGCAGGCAAAGGTTGCTCTAACTTCTACTATGGGACACGACTAGCACACAGAGAGCAGAGGTTAGTCCATCGCCTTTTGGGGCTTGACTCTTCGCTGCTGCTCAGTCACAGCTGGGAATCTGGGTCATGGTGTCTTGCTCAGGATGCATTCAAGGACCACGCTTATTGAAGAGAGGTTAATCTCTGTGTATGATTGTGCCTGCAAATCATGTCAAAAGTTCATGTCTAATAGTAGCCTGGCTCTACCAGATGTTTTCAGGAATTAATCAGCCCCAAATTACCTGGTCATGACTTAATTTCTTCAAGTAGAAATGAAATGACACGTGATGGTAGCTGGTTTAGACCAGAAAATGGGGAACCATGGAACAATGGCCTGTATCTACACCACACAAATCAGACATGGGAAACCACCCATCAATTCATCTGTTCCCTTGTATCTACCACTGAAAGACTGTCTGCTAAAAAACGTTACTTAGAGTTTTGCCCAGTCTGTGCTTTAATTTGTATTTAATGTGATTTGTTAAAAAATCTACAGTAAATCTAATCACCCACCTGGACCACCAGTATCTTTGATGATTGATTACAAGCATCTTTAATCCTAAAAAAATAAAGCAGTCAATGAGATCACCTAAGAAAAAAATAAATGAACTTAGGTTCCTTACTATCATAAAAGTTACCCCTCAGCAACATCTCCATTCTCCAAAACTTCCCAGCAGTAATTGATTTTGCAATACATCTCAAAGCACATCAATTTTGTGCTATTTGTTGTCAATACCGAAGTCAATGCATTATCCACCTTGGCAAACTCCCTCCTTTTAAACCAACCTCAGGAGCTTCCATTGAATTTGGATCTGACAACACACACTTGAGGAGCTCTTCATGCTCCCACCAGAGAAAACACACCCTGACCCAGAGGTCTGCAATCGTTTTGCCTCAGAAGATCTCAGTCAGACTCAGGCTCCTCAGTTCAGCGGGACCCA
>NW_010201246.1:179171-205255 GCF_000695765.1 Mesitornis unicolor
TCAGGCAGTCAGAGGCTCAAATAATCTGAATGAACTACATGGCAGCCCTGACTGCCCCATGTCAGGCTCCTGGTACTTCCCCCACCCACGGCCCAGGACCCCATGACAGCCCCCTAGGGCTGTTAGCCCCTGCCCCAGCAACGCTACAGCAGGGCCTGCCTCCAGCTCCCCATGGCCCTGCCCTGTCTGGCTATGGACCTCGTGGAGCCAGGCCTGTCCATGAGCCCACAGCCCGGTCCAGCCTTGACTTGGCCCTGACCCAGGGAGCCACCTGATGGCTGGGGCTGCCCTGGTGCCCCTTGCTGGTCCTGGCTGGGGTTGAGATGGGCCTAGGCTCCAAGCCCTGCCCTGTCGCCATTGTCATAGGGATCCCCCAATGCTCCCAGACCCAGGGGGCGCCAGCCTGGCTGTACCTTGATGATGTTTGGAAATAGCAGAGCCCTAAGGAAACTGTAGAGCCAAGAGGAACCCTCAGACAAATGCCAGTCCTGTGCTCTAGTAACTAAGCAGCTGTGCTAGCCTCTGCAATAAGAAGATTTAAGCTTTGTCACATGCCAAGAACCCCAGGAGAGCCACATCGGCCTTCAATTTTGTCTGTAATTCCCTTCCCACCATTATTATTTTCCCATTAGTCCTTGGCAGGCGATTGCAAGTGTTACCCCAAGCCTCCTTTGTGCAGTGGGGGCCTGGCATATCCCTCAGCTGGGCAGGGCCACCCATCCTGGCACCCCCCATGAGTCCTGCCAATGCCACCATGCTGCTGAGCGGGCAAGGAGCAGTGCTTTGGTGGGAGCACAACACCAGAGAGACACTGTGCTCTGGCAGGATGGATGTTGGGTCCGCTCCCTCTGAGTCCAACCTCAGATAATTCCTCATCAGGAGGGATGTGTGGCCAGGCTCCTCCTTTGCCAGGGTATAATACATTACATTCTTAACGGAGGAAAAAAAGTTAATTACTTTCCAGATGCATTAGGGGAGTAGCTGTGAGTGCTTTCCTGTTCATCTTTTATTTATTATGTATTACCTAACTGTTTAAAAATTTATTGTTGTGATGCCTATAATTGTCTGGGTTACAACAAACCACACTTACTGTATGTTTTATTTTCAGAGCCCTTACCATATACCTTGCAAGACAGAAAACTGAGAACCTTAATGTCATTTTGTGAGCAAGAAAAATATTTCCTTCTGCCCAGCGAACATCTAGGGCCAGATTCATTCCTTGAGAACTTCATATTTGTACTGTAATGTTACGAATTTCTGGTCAGAGCACTTAAGGGCACTGATTTGCAAAGCCAGAGGAATCAATATTTTCCTGTTAACAGGCAAACTGTCACATAAACAAATCTACTAAATATCTACAGGTAGTGGTCCATCTGGCTACCCATTCCACAGGCATACTGGCATTTTTCTCTACTGTTGATAAAAACGTACCTTCTGACCTATTCTAATATTAAAATTATTTCTTATGATTTACTTAAATTATTTGGAGTCAGGTTCTCTTTTCCTTACGTCCATTAGTACTGTCTATTCCATAAGATAACTTATATCCCGGAAGATGAGCGTCTTTACTTCGATTTGGAATAAATCCTTTAAAAAACCAAACCAAACCAAAAACCAAATTAAAAAATGATCCACTAACACAAATCTTGTTTGTACTGTTTGTGATTTTTTTCAGATCTCAGTTTAAATCCATTTATCGTACTGATATACCTTTTTTTACTTCATTAATTTCCTCCTTCATAATTCTCATGCCTTTTAGCAGCACAGTTAAAGCCTCACAATACCCTCAAATAGAAAAAAATTATTCCTTAAAATAAAATCTGCTTCATCACCATCTTGTCATCCAACCTACAAGGCAGTGTTTTCACTGACTTCTCTAAGCTGTGGATAAGGCCCCATATGTCTTAATTACAGAGCTTAACATAAGCTCTTTGCACAGAGTGCAGCTTTGTCACTGCATTGTGCTGTACTGTGCACCGTTATTTGTAGGAGGCTGGTGCCTGGAAAACAGTTCTGACAAGGGCATCACTGGTCATGTAGCAACAGGCAATCCTGGCCCAAAGAGCTTGTTAGCTATGCAGGGAAGATGGATTAAAAGTGGTCGGAGGAGGAGACCCTTGGAAAAGGAAAGGACCTTGCTCAGTGCTGCATCAGAGATTTGGAATAGAGCTACTGTGGTTCATAATACCAGCTCACAAGCTGGTATTATGACATCACTCCATTTGGAAAGTAAGCTGAGTCTATTGAAATGCTGTGACCACGTAGACTCCTTCCCCACTATCTTCTCTGAACACTTTCTTTTTGCAAACCACCTCCTGTCAAGTTTGACAGGTTGCTGCACCTTGTCGTTAATAATTTCTATTGGTGTTGCGTATTTTTGCAATCATTTGCTGGCTGGCCAGGACCAAAGACTGCTGTTGCATCATATTTCATCTTTGGGATGATGTCGTGTTGGGCCTCTGTGTAGCTCACGTGCATTGTCTCTTTCAAACTCAGTGCTGACAACAGCTGAGAGTCTTTTTGAACTTTGAGGTCCCAGATACCTCAGGTCAGCCTGCTAACATTCCTTGAATCCCTCTGGTTATTTCAATGCCAGTATGTGCTTGCTGGGCATTAACAGGAGTTTGAATTCTTCCTGTCACTCTAGATAAGGCTTTATTATCCTCATGTGTCACAGTGACGGTAGAGCAACTGTCCTTTCTAAACGCTAACATTTTATGAGTGCAGGTTGCTCATTTGTCATTAAACTCACAACCTCCTGAACTATTTTCTCTCTTATTCTCGTTTTTTGACCAGTGTTTATGATTCTGCTAAGATTTAACATTCTCACAGTCACTAGACACATATATTTCCCCACAGCTTCAAAAGGCAATAACTATAGCAGGGGAATCAACCACTGCTGACTTCTCCTTGATCCTTTCCCCAGGAGTCCATGGTATGCAGAAGCATTTCTCGAGGCTAAGACTCCTATTCTCAGCAATCTATCCAGAAAGCCTGAACCAGATGTTTCACAGTAATAATGTTGATGTTTTCAGCAAGCAAGACTTTAATAGCTCATGTAACCTGAGGCTGCCTTAGGCATAATCTCATATCATAGTCCCTCATGGCCTACTATCAGGGCACAGTTACAAAATCTAAACAGGGTCTATTCAGTTTCAGTCTTTGTGGGTATGGACTGACAGAGTGCCTTTACTTCTAATACAAACAAAAGAAGCAGGGCTGCTCAACCAAAAGAGGACCAACATCCATTCATCCATCCCTTCACCCATTTTTCACTTCCAGGCCATGCCAGGCCAGGACTCTAAAAGGGTCTTCCTAAATACCCTCCAAAACATCCTACATCTAAGTGAGGTGGCAGATTTTCTCTCCCTCTCTGACTCCTTTGTTCCTTTCTCATGCTTCTGGCTTTGTGGGAATACTTTTGTTTACCATGAAATCCAACATCTGTGGCAGTCCAAGACCTGCTGTGCCACCTGTTCACTCTGTTCTTAGGTACCACTTTGTTCATGTGTTACTCACCTCGTCTCCTGGCTATGGGCCTTAAGGCAACACATTGCAAACACCACATGTAGGGTAACAGTTTGAAATCACTCTTAGTTTATAAAACTAAAATGGCTCTTTTCTAAGTAAGCTATTTACAAAGATGCTGCAACTGCAGACTGTCCAGTGAAAGCCACTTCCACATTTCTCCTGTCTTCCACCTTTCAGCTACATGGTTTGCAAAGACAGAAGTCCTAAATGTTTGTACAGAGCTCTGAGATGTTATGCTATCCAGCAAATCTCAGCTCAAGAGCAAAGCTCATCTACTGAGACTATTTCTTTTTTTTATTATTCTTTTTTGTCTCCTAATTCTGAAATGATAGCCATTAAAAAAATGTTTACAAGGGTTTATTGCTTGTGGTGTTTCTTTCCTGGAATGCAAAGCAGTTAAAAAAGTAGTTTAGGTTGCCTGCTGGAAATATCATGTGTTTTCCAGGAAGTGTTATGATAGCTTGTGGTGCCGTAGTGCTTGGTTTCCATTAACTAATACTAATGACTTGATGTTGTGATAACTCATGCTAAGAGAAAATGCAGCATTTAACTAATGCTACAATAACATCTCACTGTAGTGTTATAAAAAAGTCCTTACTGAACTAGATGGCAGCACAGTTTATGCAAATGCAGTCTGTTCTGGTTATGTGCACTCCACGCCTCAGCTACCTCTTCCTCTTCCCTTGGAAAATCTGGTTCATCTCCCACAGGAACTGACCCTGGTACTATGACTTCTTAGACATGTAATTCTCCCGTGGTATTAAGGTCAGTAATGACAGCACCACATCATTCCCTAGCAAAATTGTGGCTTTGGAAATCGTGAGCTCATACATCTTCCTGGAACACTGTAGGATGTCAGAAAGATACTATATTAGCTTGAACTAATGTGATGAAGGTAGTATAAAAATTTTTCTCCTGCTTCCTCAAATCCAGGTGAGATAGAGACATGGCATTCACACTGAAAGGGGCTTCCATAAACTCAGTCTAAATCACAGCATTGAAAGTTGTGCTCAGCCATATCTTTACCAGAGAGGCTTGCTGTCTCTGTAACACCATCCCTGTAGTTACATCAGTGCAAATAGTTAAAGCTTTGACAAGATCACTTGTGCTGAAGAAAGAAGCAGCAGTCCTCTGCAGCAGCTATTGCTTCTTTTTCTAAGTGTTGTTTTATTTTATTATTTTCTGATTTTATGGATCATGCTAGTCATATTTACAGTTCACACTTTTCAAGAAGCTAGCCGGTAATTACTGGGAGACAACATATGTTTTCCTTCCATTTAGAATAGAAAATAGCTGTGTCAACTATTGACCACTACAGAGTACATAATGCAGTTATTTTCTATTGGGTTGGCCAAAAAGTAATTGCAGGGTTTTTTTCCAATAGATGGACATACATGTCTTGAAATGTATCTAACTTCATTTTAAACCGCAAATTCATTATGTAACTTGACAGCTGACAGTTCAAGCTTGTTTTGGAAAAAGGAAGTGCATGATTTCATTAACAATTATTTATTTGGTGTTGATTTCAAAATGGAAAATCAAAAGGAACGTTTTTTTCATATTTTGCTGTATTACTTCCAAAAAGGAAAAAAAAACATTGTGCAAGCTCATAAAAAGTTATGTGATGTGTATGGTGAAGATGCCTTAAAACTACAGCAGTGTCAGAATAGGTTTGCTATATTTCTTTCCAGAGATTTTTATGTTAAAGTTGCACCATGCTTAGAAAGGCCAACTGAAGTTGTTAACAATAAAATAAAGGCATTGAATCCAGTTGACTTTAAATGACAGGACAGATTGTTGATAATCTTAACATATTGAAACTAAGCATTGAAAACCCTTCCAAACAACTTGGATATGTTAGGAAGCTTGATATTTGGGTACCACATGAGCTCAAAGACATTCATCTCACTAAGCACACTGACATCTGCGATTCTCTCTTGAAAACAATCCATTTTTTAAATGTGTAACAGGCAATGAAAAATGGATTGTCTACAACAATGACAAATGAAGAAGATCATGGAGAAAGTGTGATGACCCAGCTCAAAGCCATTCAAAAGCAGACATTGACCAAAGGAAGGTGATGCTCTCTCAGTCTGGTGGGATTTCAAAGGCATTGTGTGTTTTGCATTGCTTCCGAGGAACCAGACCATTAATTTGGATGTGTACTGTCGACACTGGGTAAGTTAAATGATGCCATCAAACAGAAGCATCCAGAATTGGTGAATCACAAAAGTGCTGTGTTTCTTCATGATAACACCAGACCAAAGACAAGTTTGGTCACTCATCAAAAATTGTTGTAGCTTGGATGGGATGCGTTACCACATCCACCATATTCACCAGACCTGACACCATCCGACTGCCATTTGTTTTGTTCTTTACAAAACACCGTGAATGGTAAAACCTTCACTGCTGATGAGGATAGCAAATCGTTCTTGGAGCTGTTTTTTGACAAAAAAGATAAGAACTTTTCATTAAGTTCCCTGAAAGATGGCAAAAGGTAATTGAACAAAATGGACACTATATTGTTTACTACAGTTTTTCTTTCCCATCAAAAATTCTCCTTTCAGTTACCCAGACAAAACATGATGACTTTTTGGCCAACCCAATACTTTTGCATATGCAGAAAGATCAGTCTGGAAGAGTAAGAGTGAGATTCTTAGAGTTTAAGAAATATTTTAAAAGAAAAAGATAATCTTTAATTACTCCTTATTGGCTAAAATAAATCTAAACAATTTGAGAACTGTTACCCATAGAAACAATTTTTAAAAATAGGCACGACGCCTACCATTTTCCTCCCATAAGAGTACTCGTCTCCTTTCCTGCACACACATACACACACTTTACTAAGTAAACTTGTGTCTCCATCACTGATTTAAAAAGCAAAGAGCTATGTGTAACCACCATTCCATTAAGTGAAGCCATAATCAATTACGTAGTCTTTGCTGGTCTTTTAAGCTGCATCCTCCAGCCTCAAGCTGCAGGTTTATAACGGAAGTTGGTGCACTCATTTAAAAAGATGGTGGTTGCAGCACATTGTAATGGGTGTGTTTGGAACCCTTGGATTAGTTATCATCTATAGGGGTTTTTCCACCTTTTTTACCATTCAAAAGAGACCTTAAAATGAGTAAGTATTCATACAGAGGCAGCTGCCAGTTCTGTATAAAGGGTGCATCTCTGATGCTGAGGAGATTTTTAAAAAGCTCATGTCTTCCTGCATCCAGCTGAGATTCCAGTTTGAAGGAGGAGGTAATGGAGCCAGCTCTGTATATCACTCCATGCCAGGACAGAGCAACACTGGCTGATAGATTACTTTAGTGTGAGGACACCTATTCCTGAGGGGGTTTTGGCTAAAAATGATGAAGAGAGAGACTGGGAAAGAATTCAGTTGAACTTCTGTGTCAGGTTGTGAATCAGGGAGGAATTTCCAGATGGTGATAAGCCAAGGAGCTGTTTTTCTAAGCAGTTCCTCTAGAGGAAAGAGCTGCAGTCACTTGTTGCATTTAGAAAGCTGGAGGCAGTGGAAGGATAAATCTGGGATGTGCTGGCAAGCTTCTGCTGGGCTTTGGAGTGATTGTAATGTACCTGCATAGCCCTGTGTGTCTGGGAATGAGAGAAGGAATGGTGCCAGGCTGAACGGAGGAAATAAGGGGATTAAACAAATAGCTGTAATTCATGAATTAACATCGTGTACTGTGTCTGCCTCGAGATCTGAATACAATGGTTTTCAGTTAAGTACACTTTTCTGCTGAGCTGGTTTTTGGGATAGCTCATTGTAATCACTTCCTAAAACACTGAACTTGAATTAATATAAAGGCTCTCGGGGACTTCTCGGGGACTTCTCATGGACTTCTATGACTTGCTCCTACAGAGCTTTATTTTTTCCACTCTAACACTAACCATGTTCTTCCCCTCCAGTAATGATTGCTATGGGAGCCAATGGAGAGCAATCCCTAGCATATATCGAGGTGCAACATTTGCAACCCTAACCATTGCCACATGGCTACAGCAGGAAATAAAGACATACACCGCAGTACTGTACAGTTATCTTACATCTTTCTTATGTTGTGTCAGAACTGAACCAATCTTGGTTTCGAATAAAGGAAATTGAACTACCTGGATAACTCATTCTTGAAAGGTTTTGAGGCTTAGCTATTTGTAGGGGCAATACTGGCGAGCAGTGAAAGAACTGTATGTACATAATAAGAAATGCAATGCAATGAAGGAATATGGAAGTAAATAAATACCCTGCTTAGCTTAGGTTGTTTTAATGCATAGGTATTCAGACCAGATTTTGTGCAGGATATCATGTTTGTAGTAAAAGGAACCATTCTGTAAAACTGGATTGCTCCCAGGAAAATCTGCAAATGAATATGAAAGCAAAATGCATCCACAAACATAAAGGGCAGCACTCTGAGGTCAATAAAGAAACAGCATTCTTTCTTGGATCCCCTAATACATTTTCAAGCCTAGGTATTACAGCTGACCAGCTAAGAACATGTAATCCACTTTAATTGAACATTTTACTGCATGTTTCCTGGAGCTATGGAACAGTAATGTCTTCACAGGAAAGATAATAGCTGTGTCTGTACTCTCAGGGGCAGCCCTCAGGACAGCTCAATGCCAGGCTTGTCTTCCTTGCATACTGGAAACCTTTTATTCTCATTAGATATCAAAGGAGAAGTGTGACACAATAGTTTTAAGCTGCTCCTGGAAAATGCCAGTTAAATAACAAAAAGAGAGCTGTAAAGGTAAGGAAATTCAGGCAGCTGAACACAGTACTGCTGGGTGATTAAACAGGGTCTTTATGGGAGATATTTAAAGTTTAATCCTACTAGTATAAGTAATTTTTAGCAAGCAGCATCTGGGGTGGTGGGGGTGGGCAGTGTTTAGTGCATTCTCTGGCACAGAATTAAAATTTGCTTGGTTTACCTCATCTGGGGGAGGGGTGGGGAAGGAGAAGGTGTCCAATTTGCAAAATCAGCCCTGGATTCTGCAGGTTCAGGTCTTCCCAGCTTTCACTGGTGAAACAGAAAAGCTACTCAATGAGAACATTAAAAACATCTTTCAGAAATATATTTTCTTTCTCCTTGAAAAGAGCACTTTAATTCTGTTACCTGCATAAAATGTACCAGCTGTTCTTCTCCAGAAGAGCACTATAGCCTGTTGAAATCATATGCTCTTCACCTCAGTGTATTTAACATGAAAATAGCCATTAGGAAAAAAATGTTTTTTGAATTCTTTGAATGGTTGGCATGCAGTATAGTTTTGTGGTAGGAAAAAAACAGGCCCAGTTCAGTATTTATTTTGCCTTGAACCTGTTCCACCTCGCATTCTCTGCAAAGTTTTAAATTTTTATTTTTTTTTTAAGTTTACCTAATGGAAAGAGGGGCAAGGAGGAGAATGGCAGCAGGAAGCAAGGGTATTAAAGAGAAGGGATTGGACATGACAGTGAATGTGAAGAGTAGTCTTTCTATTTCCCTCTTTTTTACAGGAAATTTCTGCCATACCAAGAGCGATGAGGCTTCAGTGGTTTCATGTTTGAAATCAACAGTATAAAAGCAATTAAAATACTCAGCCCACTGATAATACCTTTCACCAGGGGAACTCAGAGCACTCTATCTTTATCCTGCCCTATTCTACAGTGTAGCTATTTGAGGAACTGAAGTCATCACTGCCTGCCTGTGCATTTTAGCAACCACACAGCATCTTTTTTTTTTCTCTCCTTAAACTCTGCCTTAAGGCAATGCTGAATGAGTGAAGTTTCTGCCTCTCATCTTAACCAAAATGGAATCTTGGATCCATTTCCAAAAAGTGTTGGCATGACTTCACATTTCTGCATATATTATGTACTTTTATTATAAGTCTGTTTCCTATCTCTGGTAAGATCATATAGGACAAGATATATATTGTCATACCTGTGAGTGAATTTAAGAAGTTACTTGGGCTGAGGCTGGATGATTCAATAACTTCAGCTCTATGGCTTCTAATGCAAAATGAAAAATGATGCAGCCATATAGTAAAAAACACTGGTCCAGATAAAAGTCTCTCCCCTGGTTCAGATTTACTCTGTTTTAGAACGTGGTTAGTTTTATGGGTTAATATTGCAGTGGTAGACATTATAAGAAACCAGATATCATCTGTATTCTCACAGCTGGCATAAAACAAGCACATATGCATCAACTCTTTGCACTACAGCTAACAGGAAAGATTCAACTGTATACACAATCCTGGTCTGGATCCAATATGTAGTCCTGGAAAATCCAGAAGTGCATAGATCCAGTATTAGTAATAGTGGGACTATACCGCTGAAGCTTCAGAAAATATGAGTGTTGCTTTATAATTAGTGAAATATATCAGTGATGAGCCTTAATATCAATTACAGTATTCTGTGATAAAGATGAGCAGTAGTTGTTTAGTGTCCCTTAAAGAAAAACTTAGGAAAAGAAGAACTAGCTGCTTTAGATTGGATAAATAATGAATTAGATTCCATTGTTTACAATACAAATAGATTTCTCCACCACATTTCACCACAAAACTCTGAAATTAAAGTAATGGAATAATAAAATATGTGAAATAAACATTTTTCTCTCTCTGGTCTAGTAGCTAAGATGATCAGTCCATTCACAGAAATCTCCATTAAAAGAAGTGAGAATAGTATTTAGATAAATGGAATGTTTCAATATATTTCAGTGATATATATTCCAAGATGTTTGAGACTTACAGAAAGTTGCCTGTGAGTAGGAATTCTCCTCTCTCACTCAAACAATCTGAACATTTATTTCCAGATGCCTTAAACAAAAGGAGAGCAAATATACAGTGGCATATTAATGCTTTCATTTACTTTAAAGCAATGTCTGACAGACGAATAAATTACTTCCTTGGGTCTGAAAACGTGTACAAAAGTAACAGGGGACAACAGAAAAGCAAAGTAATTTAAACAGAAAGGGAAGTTGCACATATGGTATACTAACAACCGTAGAGTCAGAACCAGAGCTCATTTTACCTCTGGCAGAAATTCTTTCCTTTACTTGGGTATGCAAGGGAAACAACACCTAAATATCACAGAACTGGGAGGTACCAGCTTCATGCAATTATTTATTACTGGTGTTACAACGCTATCATATCTAGGAGATGCCTCAAGTGAAAAATGGCCTGATGGTGGTAAACATGGTGTATACACATCATTGCAGACAGCTCCTGCTTGAAGGAGCTGACAAGCCAAGGACAGAGAACACATAGCAAGGTGGGTAAAGAAAACAGTATCTCTATTTTCTGAACAGACAGGGGTGGTTTAGAGACGAGGTAATAGGGAATTTGTGTGCTTTGAGCCTGATGGGTCCTGGGACAGTGCCTTTTCTCTAGAACCACCATTGCTCCTGGGAATGCTACCAGGTGCTCTGCAGGGTTTTGGTAGGAGGTAAACATTAGGAAGCGGATAGCCACACGTACATTTTCCTTCAATGATACAGGGTAAGATAGGACTAGACACCAATGACTAGTAGGAATTTTCAACTTTTGCCCCTCTGTGATTTGTCCTTGTCTCCTCTGCTTCCAGATAAGCATTAAAAAGGACGGGCATGCCCCAGATTTGAAGTGAAAGGAAACAAGAATCTGTCAGTGACATTTTTTTTAAAGAGTTGACACTTGAGTAAAGAAAATAACATTCACCCAGCTGAGGGACAGCAAAAGCACAGTATTTATTCTTGCTTCCTAGCATGTGCTCTTGAGTTCTCTGTGCCCAGCTTTCTGATTTCTCCATGCTTCGATTTCCTAACTTGCATTCGAATGCACAGGCAGCCTGCAAGCTTCAGGTAATTTTTTTTCTAAAACGTATTATGCGTCTTCAAGAATTGGGTATCATTAAGATGTGGGAATCTTCGAGAACTGAGTATCGTTAAGATGTGGGAATATGGTATATCAGAAACAGACCTTACTTGGATCTAGATCTTCCCTGAGTTCCAAGTTTAGAGATTGGGACACTCGATGACCTCATCTATCACTAATATGGACTACTTCGTGGGACTTGTTAACAGGGTTGCATGCACATTATAACCTAGAAACTCTGGGTTATCACTGATGCTTGCAGCTGCCATGGCAACAGAGTTGGTAGGCATTGCTCAAAGAGCCTTCTTTTTTTAAGAACTTCTTGAAAGCATGAGGTATTTATCACCCAACATGCACAAACAGGTTTAGCTATGAAAACAGTCTGCCTACAAAATGACAGACACTGTCCCCCTTTAGTTTCCCCATAGCTCATATTTTTTAGTTCTATGTACATGCAACTGCATTTAACAAGGTTTTAATTAAAGCCCTTATATTTATGGCATATAACTAAGCTAGGTTTTTAGGACTTTCCACTGTTTGGGTTTTAGCTTCGCAATTCTCCTTGATGTTACTGGGAGTTGACCAGAGAAATTCTTCTTGAAGACTTTTGAAAATTTAAACCTCACTGCCTTTACCTAAGAACAGTGGAAAAAAATGTAAGCTGAATCTGTGGAAAAATAAAAATTTGCCATTTTCAAATGAATATAGAACTACTGAGGATCCATCAGTAGAAAATAATTATTTTTATTCTATATAGCTTTAATATTTTACTTCAAAGAGCATTTGCTCTGTTCTGTCCTAATGTCCCTGGAATAACCACTGTTTTCTGTATTTTTGACAGGTGACATCTCTGCAGATGTGCTCACCAAAGGGACTACTCAAACTTCCAGTAAACCACAATAAGGGCTGTACAAACTGTGCAATATACATTCTCCAAAAGCCCTTCAAAAACGTGAAAGCTTTAAGACAGACAGTAAAAAAGAAACGTGAATTCTTGTTTGCCCTTCATTGATGGAGAATGGAGGCACTGACAGGTTAAGCCACATCAACTGACAGTTACTAGTAAGCCAATTTTCAACTCTGCCACTGGCCTGAGATTCCCCTTGAACCCAATAATTGGGACTAATCACAGGATTATCTTTCTTTCCTTCTTCAATATGCATTTAAAGGACTGGATGGAGACAGCATAGAGTGTTCCAGTTGACAATCTGGTCCAAATTTTTAGAAGACTAGATTATATCTGCATGCTTTAGGAAGAGTTAGGAAACCTGTCATTTATTATCCTTTATTTGTGTTGTACTGTGTTTTCAAGATCACGGCTCCATTCTGCAAAGTGATCACTTGCAAATCAATTGCAGATGACTTTGTGGGAAAAGATGACACACATTCTTTAGAAAGGCATGATTCATGGCACAGCAGAGATGGAAAGTCTTGCTTTTGGCAAAGTTCTGAAACTTCCACCAGTATTAAATCCTTAGTGGTAAATCAACTCCAAGAAGCATGTTTTTAAAACTGAGTCTGGATGTCTTCAGAGACTAAGGACTACTTAAAGAAGTTTAATATTTTTCATGAAAAGAGCCTTTCATCAAGAAGAGAGTTGGATTAATGAGTTATAGAGTCCAAAGCAGTCAGGCCATATAGTAAATCTGTAACACCCTTTCTATTATGTCTGGGCCTCTTTCTTCACTCCTGCATCCCTCTGCTCCCCTCGCACCTCACTTGCTTGGTCTCTAAGAGCTGGTGGGATCACAGACAAGCTGGTCTGGCTATAGGCCACCCTTTATAATGAATGCAAACAGATTGGTGAAGAATTACATTGTTTAAAGCCTTGTTTATGTGTGAAACAATAAAGTTACAATCCTAGCTGCCTACACAGTATTATCAATATGTCACTTAGCTGCCTCTCTGACATGGGATTAGTGCCTAAGACACACTGCTAAGGTAGGTATTAACTTGTAAATGTGGCAGTATGTGTTGAAATTTTTGAGTCAGGTTCTCCACAGCTCTGAAGTCAATGGGGCACACACAATCTGTAACAGCTGAGAATCTGTCCCTTTACTTGTATTTAGAGCTTTTGCAAAGCAACTTGTTTTTCTGTCCTGTTAAAATACATAACATTATATGAAGTACATGGAGGAAGAGTTCCTAAACATTTTTCTAATAGAACAAAAGTACAAAAGCTCTTCCATGGGAGCAGAATGTGAAAGCATTCTTCTTCTGCTTCTCAGACAAGGAGAAAAAGTCAAAACAGAAGCAAGAAAAGTGAATTCCTCCATTTGGACAAAATTAAATTTGGCAAATGCCAGGCAAAAAGTACAATCATACTGTCATTCATCCTCCGTCCTTAGCTTTGTGATACCTGCTTTGGATCCAGGTCCGATTTCCTGTGAAAACACTGCCTGAGATTGGGAGATTTCAGGGGTTATCTGGCAGTGGGATCTGCCCAGCAGTGAGAGCAGCAGCCCATCATCCAGGCAGCATTTGCTGATGGATTCAGCAATATGACTGTGTGCGCCAAGGCTGGCTCCCTCTGGCCCTTGGCAAAGTCAGGTGAAAACTGTGACATAGACTGCTGTGAGGGTACTGTAATAAGAAATTATATAAAATCATGAGGAGAACTGGGGTCAATGTAATAGAATGATGTACCTGAAAGCAGTTTCAATTGTATTTGCTGCTTATGGAATGACTTTTCTTTGAGGAGGAATTGCTGAGGATGTTGCTTTTGTCTCACATGTGGATGCCCTTGTTTATGTCTCCAACATTGAAGTATTTTTAACCTTCTTATCAGTGTGTTACACACTGGTAAGCTTGGGATAGTTTAAAAGCACTGTACCTTCCACATTCAGACTCTGTATATATTGTCATGAAACAAAATACAGGCACAGAGGGTAGCTCAGCATTTGTGTTTCAGTCAATTCTCAAAGATCCCTCTGTTGCCTGCTTCTGTTCCTCATGCCTTATAGATTGATATGACATAGCCTAAGATGCCTGAAACTCATTACTAACTCGGCAGTTTTCCTCCTGAAGGAGGCAAGTGATTTGGTGGAACCTTTTCTAGTGCTGTGCAGTACCCAGAATGGGCTGGAAAAGAGTGAGAAATGCAGGCAGAACTTGCACATGAGTTTGGTTCCCTTTTCTGAAGCTGAGTGTGAGAACTATATGGCCTACAAACAGTCAGTACTGTTTCACAGGAACAACAGTGTCAGCTACAGAACAGCAAAGATGGGTCTTTTCTCCCACTAGAACACTTTATATATGCCATGTGCTTTTTTATGAGACCAATGATACTTTAAGTATTAAAAGTCAAATAAAACTTAGCTAGTGTTGGTGAAGATACCAGAAGTCCCAGCAGAGTTATTTTAAAAATAATTTAATGGAGTCACATGATCAGCTCCACCTACCCTTGACATCATGGGATGCCACAGCTCCTGCCTTCTACTAAAGCAGGGCAAGGACTGACTAAAACTGGTGCTGCTTCTAAGAGACAAGGAAGTATTTTGAGGACAAGTTTGCCCCAGTGAACCTCTAAACCTCCAAAGTGGAAATTTGGATTTTTGTTGACCTATTCTAAAGTGAAGACCTGCTTTGAAGATCTGATCTGATTGCAAGGAGCTCCTTATGGACTAGAACTCAGAATGTGGATTTACCCCACCTAACATTACACATGTATATAAGGCTTAGATTCCTTTAAAACGAGTGGAAAGAAAAAGTGTGCCCAAAAGTTTTCTCAGGTTATAGATGACGTAAATTACTCCCTGGAAATGCCACTGTCTTCTGATTTATGAATGATTTTACATGGCTGAAGCCCAAGTACCGTCCTATCCTTGCTTTCGCTGGGAAGAAATTAATCTCCTAGATTCCACAGCAAAAACTCTTTCTCTCTCTTTCCTTTACCTGGGATTGATGGAGATACTGGGGTGCTCAGTACTCCTTATTCCTCCACACATTATGACAACTTTTACGTAAGGCTAATTGTATTTGGTTTGCATGGCAAGGTTTTGGGAGCAGGGGAGGGGCTACAGGGGTGGCTTCTGAGAGAAGCTGCTAGAAGCTTACTCCATGTCTGACAGAGCCAATGCCAGCTGGCCCAAAGACGGACCCACCTCTGGCTGAGGCTGAGCCAATCAGTGATGGTGGGAGAAACAACTCTGCAGACACCAAGGCCAGTGAAGAAGGGAGAAGAGGTGCTCCAGGTGCTGGAGCAGAGATTTCCCTGCAGCCCCTTAGGAAGACCATAGTGAGTTAGGCTGCCCCTTGCAACCCATGGAGATGAATGGTGGAGCAGAGATCCACCTGCAGCCCATGGAGGACCTTACACTGGAGCAGGTGGATGCACCCAAAGGAGGCTGTGACCCTGTGAGAAGTCCATGCTGGAGCAAGCTCCTGGGAGGATCTGTGGTGCTGTGGAGAGAGGAGTCCATGCTGGAGCAGGTTTGCTGGCAGGACTTGTGACCCCACAGGGGACCCATGCTGCAGCAGTCTGTTCCTGAAGGACTGCACCCTGTGGAAAGGACTCACGCTGGAGCAGTTTGTGAAGAACTGCAGCCCATAGGAAGGACCCACGTTGGAGAAGTTCATGGAGGACTGTTTTGTGGGAGGGACCCCATGCTAGAGCAAGGGAGTGACAGAGACAACATGTGATGAACTGACCACAACCTCCATTCCTCATCCCCCTGCACCGCTGAGGAGAAGGAGGTAGAGAAAATTGGGGAAGAAGTTGAGCTTGGGAAGAAGGGAGAGGTGCGGGGAAGGTGTTTTAAGATTTGGTATTATTTCTCATTACTCTACTCTGATTTGACTGGCAATAAATTAAATTAGTTTCCTCAAGACAAGTCTGTTTTGCCCATGATGGTAATTGATGAGTGATGTCCTTGTCTTTATTTTGTCCCATGAGCCTTTCATTATATTTTCTCTCCCCTGTCCAGCTGAGGAGGGTGAGTGACAGAGCAGTTTGGTGGTCACTGGGCATTCAGCCAGGGTCAACCACACTAAAGCAGGGACAACTCGCAGTCTTGGAGAAGCATTATGCTGCAGCAAATATCAATAGAGGGCAAATTACAGTGAGTGCTACTTCAAGTACAATTTCTGCCTCTGAGATGATGATATGTTATTATCTTTGCTGCTTCATGCAGAGATTTTTGGTTGCATTATTAAGAGAATAGGTAATATACTTGTAGCAGCATGGAGAGGCTGGCTGCCTTGGCTACAGTTGCAGGAGGAATCTGTCTTGGAGTAGGAAGCAGATTCCCTAATCCTTGTCATTTGATCAGTCTGGCTGAGTGAAGTTGCTGGTTTGTTTCCTCTTTGGGATCTCACTTCTGTTCAAAAGTACATTAATTATGCTGATATGTTAAGGTCTGCAGAGCTTTTAAACGCTTTATATGAATGATGCAGCAAATGCAAATCATGCAGTCTTGTAAATGATGCACATGTGCCTGTTCCCTTTTATGGGGTATGCTTTTCATACATACAAAAGCAAAGAATTAATGCAACAAAGCTGCTGTTTCCCTTCACATTGACAAGACTGACAATGAAAAGTAAATGCTTTTTCTCTAAGCCTCAGATATGAGAAGCTCACTGTGATTTTTGTTTTTCTCCCCTGCATTGAAACTCTTTTGTTATGTGTTTCTAAAGGCAATGTGTAGGTATTTTGATAATGGAACATTTTAAGTACATCAGAAAGGTTGTCTGTAACCTGAAGCATTGTTTTTTAAAAGCCTAAAGCACAGACAATAACATATAACTTTATTTTGTGTGGTTTCTTTTTCTGCTACGACCCATTACTTGTCTCTGTGTTGAGTAACACTGGCCCTGAATTGACTAGCAGCATGACAGAAATTAAGGAAACAAGATAGCTTCCCAGCTGTGGTTTCAGCACAGCAGTGCTTGGCACAGAGCATGAAATGAGTAAGGAATGAGTATCCCGCTGGCTTTCTGCTCTCCCTTGCCCAGTCCTAAGCCCAAAGCTGGTCTGGCTCAGTGCAGAGTTGGAGGCTGTTTTAATTTCTGTCTTCGGGGCTGCCAAGCACACAGGGGGCTGTAGGCATACTCCATTCCCAGGCTTAATGTCCGTATTTCACTTAAAGCAATCTGCTCTGACAGAGGTATAAGATTGTCATTTTACTGGCGCTGTGAAACCCATCAACTCCCTGGGACAGCAGACTTCCTCAGCCCATGGGTAAGTAACCCATGTAGCTGCTTCAGATAAAGACCCTCTGCTTTCCATTGTAAATTGATTTGTACCTTACTTTTCCTATTTTTGTGAGTTTGACAGCAACTCTGTGCTCACGAGCCAGAAATGGCCAACTCAGTGTGATGATGTTTGAAAACACAACAGTCAACCTGCCCCTGCTGCTCAAGCCCTTGAGATACAATAAAGTAAGAGACGCAGTGTCTGGGCTATCAGCGTCCTAACAAAGTGACAGTCAGGTGAGGCTTGGAGGGGAAGGATGCAGGCGGAAGGCCCTCACCAGTTCCCCTGCCTCTGATTTACAACGCCTTTGACAGCTACATGTCAGGAGCATCAGTTAATGAATTATTCCAGATGGCCTGCCTGGTGGAGGGAGTCTCTCTGCAGCCACAGGACAGGATTTACAGCTCGTGTTGTTCAGTGTTGTAACAGTCACAGGTAAATCCAGAACTGGAGCTGTGTGCATCTCTGCTAAACTACCACCTCCCCAGATCAGCACATGCCACCCAGCCCCTGCAAGCCTGAGCAGCCCCTCAGGGGTACCCCACGCTCCAGCTCGTGCTCTTGCAAATTTGCTCTTTTCCCCACTCCTGCAGCACAGCAGGTTACAACGGATGATTTCTTTCTGTCTCAGGCACATGTGAATCACAGAGCCAAATGTGCGCTACCAGACAGGGCACGAAGATACTAAATCACATCCTTCTTATAATGTGTCATGGTTACGTCTAGAACGATATGCTACAGAGCGCTTGAGCCCATGCTCCTCCTGTTAAACTGTGCCACGTCATGTAGTTTATTGCATACTCAGTGTGTCTACTCAGAAGTGATTTTCAACTGCTTGCAACAATTTTTTACCTGCTCGTCAGACATAGGGCTTTACTATGCCCAATGAATCAGTGTTGTTTCTGCTGAGAAGTAGGCAGGAAGTCTCCATGGCTGCTGGAGCATTCCCAGCCAGCTCAAGCCATTTGCCCTAAAGACTTTCTGACTATGTTTGCATAGAGTGATTTCTTCCCTCTTATTTTTCCTTGGGTTATCTTTGTATTTCACTCCTAGATATTAATGACATCCTATAAATACAAGGGAGCATGCTTTCCATGCCCTGAGAGCAACTCAGGCAGCTTGAAGACAGCAAGCTTCCACTCTTCTGGTTCTCCTTGGTGGATTTACCTGGCCAGTGTTATGAAAGTGAATGAGGAGCTTTAGTGTAAATAGAAGATTTTGGATGCACACATCCTTTGCATTCAGTAGGAGAAAACAGATGTCAATATCTATAGAGCTGTGAAAAAGTATTAACCTTCAGAGCCCTCATAAGCTCCAGAGGCAAAGCTGGCAGAGGGTGACGCATGTTAGAAAGAAGAGGAGATAGATGAAAATGAGAAGGCAAATTTGAGGTAGAGAGGTCTAACATTTTCTACTTGTGGTTCCTAACACGCATGCAGGGAGTTAAGGCAAAAAAAATTATCATTTCTCCCATTACTGTCCTACAGCAGTCTGCATCCTGGATTGTGGTGTCTGCCTGCTAGTGTAAAGAACAATAGCTCTGCAGTTTCTTTGTGAAGTGTTATCAAGAGAAAAGACACAGCACAAAGTAACAAAGTTAAATGACTGTCAAGTACGTGGTAAATCATGAAATGACACCAGCCAACAGTTACATCTGGCCTAAAGGACTCAGAGCTTGGGTAGGGAAAAACCACAGGTACTGGTATACTAAATTACCATCTCATCATCAGCATGATGGTGAACCAGAGAGTTAAACTGCTTTTTCAGAGGGGCTGCCTTGCATGATGCATTCATGAGATGATGTGATCTGACAAGTTAGTGAGTGCTTCACCCCTCCTCTACCAGTGGAGACTTTCTTTCTGCTTCTCAGCAGAGACAGAATTGATTTGCTGAGCTCAGAATAACCCTGTGGGTGAAAGCTCTTGTGCTCTCACACACAGCATCTGTCTGAGATGTATCTGACCTAGACATTGCTTTGGGAGAGAAAACTCTTCTCACTCAGGCTGGAATCCAGTATGGTCAGAGATGTCCTAGGTTGGGAAGGAGAGGAAGAGGATCAAAGCAGGTAATAATGTGAAGATTTGTAGAGCTAAACCATCTACACACAAAAACCGTCATGGTATGTGAAGCTAACCCATGGTATGGCTGGGCACAGCATTACTGCCTTTCAGGATCAGGCAGCTCTGAATAGTATGCATTGTGGGCAGCTGCCTAGATCATAGCTAGCCAGAGGTGGTGAACTGGCACACTAAAAGAATAATACACAATTCCCTTCACACCCTGAATGGCTTTTCTATAGCAGAAAGCTAGGTGAGGCATAATCAGAGGAGAGACCCTCTTCTCAGCTGGCCAGACACCTTGGATATGTGTGCTTCAAAAAATCAGTTGGTTTAATGGGGAAACTGTTCTGCAGTTCAAGCTCCATCTACTAGCAAGTGTTAGATGATAAAGGATGAAAATTGGAGCTGAATGAAAATAATTTGAGTGACGGAATACCATGTAGTGGGTTTGTCCCAAGACACTGAGGTTTATTCAGAAAGGAAAGTCTACAATTTCTTCTTCTCCAGCACATCACCATACCACCACAGAGACCTGCAAATTCGTTCCTTTTTTAATTTGCACTGGTCTGTGTTACTTCATGAGGAGCACATTACTAGAATATAAAATGAACAACTGTTTGTCTGAAAAAGTAAAATCTCCATCTCTAATAGACAATTCTAGTTGAGCATCTAGTATCATCTGGCAGACATGATGGGTGAAACTACCATATGGTGAGGATCCATCTAGATAAAGCACTATGTTCCACCTTCTTCAATGGCCCATGAAAAAGCATTTTCCTGTCCTGAGGACAGGCCATACACCCCTATATGAAAAGAAGCGTGGACTATAATACGTAGTTTGATTTCAGAAGTGTGAAATCATGAGCAAGTAAACAACATTCTGGCCAATTCTTGTTTCATCTCTAAGGATTTCTTAAAATGCTTCTTGTTCTGCAGAGGGTTAACATGGATCTTGTGTGGAAAGAAACAGGTGCAGGATGAGCGTGCGTACAAAGGCATATATGCATGGTGCTCATAGGTTGGGGGTTTCAGCAAGGAGGTCTATTTCTATGGGGACAAGGAAAATATGTTTTCTTCGCTCCCTTCAGGAGCAAATGAGCAGTGAGTGGGTGGGAGATGTAGGGAGCACGTCTGTCTCGAATCATCTATGTGCTTGGTGACGGAGTATGCTGAGAGGGATGACGCTGCTTCCATGGTCCAGCATACATGTGTTGTGCTGCACATCGGAAGCAAAGTGCCCCTGGTGCATCTTCTGCCAATGACTTGTCCATTTATTTTAGGCTGGGCCTGGGCAAAGTGTGTGGTCCAGCCACCTACATAATCACAAGCATTGCAACAATACAGACTCAAAAGCAAAAGTATGCAAGGAGCCAACATACTTTTTCTTGATTTGTTACTAAACTTGTCTTACCATTGCACTATAACAGACACTACTGATCCCTTACTCTACGCTTCAAAATCCACAACACTTTTTCATTCCCAAATGAATAAATTCTCTTAAAAAGGAGTATGTACTTCAGCAGCACTGATGGGCTACTGGTAGCTACCTCAGTGGGGAAGCTGCCCTATATGGCTATGTAATCCATATGGACAGCTGGGATGAGGGGCTGGTGAGTCCTCTGAAGACCCATCACTTGCAGCAATCTCAGTACTTGGGACAGCAAAACTCTATCTGGAAAGAAGAGCATAGGTAAAGAGAAGTAGCAGTATACCTGAGTAACCAAGGGTGGGTTGGCAAAAATGCAGCACAGGGAAACTCCCAAACATCTGAATGTGCAGAGAAAGGAAGATGAATTTTTGCTCAGGCAAATATGAACTCTTCAGCTAGGGTAATTCACACTGAAGGAAAAAGATCAAAGAAAACCAGTGAAATTAGTCAGCTGAATTTTAATATGCTACTGACTAAAGACTAAGGAAACTCTTACAGATGACAGCAGAAACACTTTCTAGAGATCAAAGTTTAGCTAGAGATAAAAGACAGAGCAACAAACCAACGTTTTGTAATTTCCTCCCCACCCCTGCCTGATAACATTTTGCATGCATTATTTATGAAGAGACCAGTAGGCCTTTTTCTGGGGGTAGAACATGTTAGAAGCAACTTTGATGGGGCTTCTTAAATTTCAGAAGGCATTCCAGTTGCAATGGTCTCTGGCAAGTTTGCTATCAACTTCAACAGCATCAGAATTGGGTACATGGTAAATTTAACAATGAAAATAAACCAGGGACTTTTAGTTCCTTATAGTGTGTCCCAAATAGCTTATAAAACACAAATACTTCCTCAGTCATTAGGGATGAACAGATCCCCTGGCATCCTAAATAGAATGCAAAGTGTGGATCAAAATGGGTAATAAATTGAATTAATGTGGCAAAGACATAGGCTGATGTCAAACTGATGTTAAGGGACTGACTTATATTGAACTTTTCCTTGGAGACAGCAACATAAAGAAATGGTTAGTGCTTCATTTCTAGCACAATCACTAAGCAATCTGTTGCCATGCTACTGTATCTAGGTGGCATCTAACTGGTGCATGCAGAGGAAAATCCTGGTTCTCTCAGTCAGTCCTTGGCTGGGATGCTAGCAGGAGGCTTGCATACATCAGCTGAGCAAGCTGTCTTCCTCCAGCTGAGACTTGGACCAGAAGAAGGTGAGGACATGCCACACAGCAGTATCTCTACTTCACCATGGCACACTCCTGTGATGACTACTTCACTCTGCATTTGCACTGTGGGAGAGACTGTGGAGCTGAGCCATGTGCTAGATGCCTTTCACATCCCTCTGTGTCTGAACTCTCAATCTCTGCAGGAGAACTGAACCCATTTAGCATATAAATGTGCCTCTGGGGAAACAAAATGGAGGGTGGGATTTGCCAGATGAAACTTCAAAACAGCAAATTTAAAGGATGCTGGGAAATCTTTTGAAAAGAAAGGTAGTAAACAGCTGAAAATGGAGGAAATGGAGAAAAACAAATCATGGAAACAAACATAAATAACTAAATGGTGGATGGGTGAAGGTTAAGAAAATGTTCCCATTGTGTTAGACAAAAGAAATAGAAGTGGTCAGTAGACTTTCCTTCATCTGGAGCTCACCTTTTTCCTCTATATTTCCCTGAATAAGGCAAAATGTTGTAGAAGTCCCAGTGCTAGAGATATACAAGGCCAGGGGCATATCTCCTGGCACAGTGAGAAGCAGACCCACATCCATAGTGAACTTTCAAATTCTCAAATCTAGAAAGTCCAGCACCTGCACTATTAACTTTTCCCACAAACATACATTTTCGTGGCTTTAGCAGTTACTCTTCATGCTCAAGCAGTTATACAGAACACTGCAGATATTGAGCAACTCACAGCTTGGGCTGCACTTACAGATGCCCACATAATTTCCAGCCCTCAGTGTTCTGGGAGTAGCAGCAGGGCCAAATGCAATGCTGTAATGCACTGCAACACAAGCACTTGATTAAAAACAACAATGGTGCCTTTCTATGGGCTTCATGAGTAGTGATCAGAAACACCCTTTACTATCAACCCCTTTCCAGCATTTTGTGGGTCAACTTGGGCTCAGCCTGAGTGATGACAATGCCAAACCTCCCCTGGAGTTTTTTCCAAAGTCAGCTGTGTAGTGCATGCTGACCAACATGGAGAGAAGAAACACCACAGAAAGGTAATCCATGAAAGGAAAATTAAGCTTGGCTTGTCTCCTTATGCTACAAAACACAGTTCTCCCCCTGCTATGGGTTGGTCGATATTTGCAGTCAGAGAAAGATGGGCTCCCCAGGAAGCGTGAGAAGAGCAGTGAGCCTGGCACAGCAAAAGCATTGACAAGGCTACTGCCTTCTCCCTGCCTGAGGAGAGCAAGGAAGAGGAGGAGCCCAAATTCAGTCATTCTAGGTGCTTTTGCAGCAGCTAGAAACCGCTGACCCCATAAAACACCATCAGCTGTGTGTGACAGCTGCTGCTGCCTCTTCTCACCTTCTCTGTAGTGTAATGCCTTGGAGTGACAAGCTGGCTAGACAAAAGATCCAGAATTGAGCTCTTTCCAAGCATTGGAAAAGTCTGACACCTCACTATTATCATCTCAATAAAATGCAGCAGAAAAAAAAAGAACAAAAAAGCCCCCAGAGCCTTCATGGCTACTTTATTAAGCAGACAGAGAAGCTGCTGCCCTGGAGAGAGTTTCATCACACCCCAGAGGGTGCCAGGGCCAAAGAGTGAGGGTAAGCGTGCAGGTGCCATGCAGCATGGCTCCCATCCACTGCTTTACACAATCTTTACAAAGTCCCATGAGCAAAGGGGTTGTGGGGCCTGAGGCCAGCACAAGGGATGCCACTAGCAGGGACAGGGATGGCCCCCAGGGTGAGGCTGATGAGGCCTCCTGAAGATTTCAGTCTCCACACCACTGCTTTCCTGCTGCCAGACCTCAGCCTGCGGCACCACCATCTTGGATCTGGCCCCAGCCTCGGCTGCCGCACAAATGTTTTCTGTTGCACTCAAGGGCAGAGTCTCAGACAAAACTTTAGGTGTCATCCTGGACAAAAGGCTTAAGCTACTTTTAGCAACCTGTGCTGGCTCAGAGAGCTTGGGCAGGAGAAGTGCAGCCCATCTGGCTGGACATGTGGAGGCAAAGACAAGCTGTTAAGATGGAGGCTCTGACCTCTCCCTGCAGGGCTGGGGTGAGCAGAAAGGATGGCTCAGTGGCAGATTACTTACAAGCACATGACTTCTAATAAATATGTTATCTAACCTTCAGGAAATACATTGCAGCTATGACAGCATTAAAAACTCCTTTATGTTTTCCTGGCCACCTTTAAAAAATACGTTGAACATAGTAAATACCAATGAAGGTCATAGTATCATTATGAAGGAACAAGCCTATATTTCAATTGGGAAAGAGCACTTGGAGAAGTCCTGGAGAAGAAAGTCATCCTGTTCTTGCCAACTTGCAGTAACCAAGTACAGTGCACATCCAGCCAGGAAGACTGCAGAAAAGACCTTCACCCCACAGTGGGCTGAGGACAGCTGACACAGACTGATTTAAGTAATATGCTATTAACAGCCCTTCTGAATGATTGCAAGCTATTATGTGGCTTCAGACTTAAGCACTTATAAAATGCGCATTGTTTAATTGACACAGCATTATAGCTTCTTTGTAGCCATTACTGTCGCTCATATTGTGACAATCTGAATACATAGTTGTCATTATGCTAGTATCTATACAGATATACAAGAAAAGGAATGGAGAGGCTACTGGCATAGGAATGGCATCTCAGCCTTAACGATACCTTAATTTGTGCTGCTGCAGTGCATGTCACCTTAATCCATACCTGAGTGACTACAGAGATGTATATTCCTAGCATGATGTTAATAACAATTCTTGCCACTTCCAAAAATGCACTGGTCCTATACCACTGCATATATCAAGGCAGTGGCTGCAGTCTGCTTCTATACTTCCCACGCATTTTCTCTAATCTTTCTAGCTGGATCCTTGTATCAACTGTGAAAGTAGAGGACATCAGAGGACGTACTACTACTTCTACATTATGACCCACTGAAGAGAGGAAGGCATGGCTATATTTAAATCAATGTTCCATAGAGAGTGTTCTGCGTTGGCAAATAAGTCCTTATACATTTACCTGTCATAAGTTTGCCATATATTAATGTAGTAATGGTGATACATTTCAGCAATTTTTTTCTTTCTTTGCTGATCACATATTCCTAATTCATTTTTAGCTTGGCTCTCCTTAGTGTGCAAATTCTAATTTGCAAGCTTAAAATACAAATTCTGTTTGTGAAGATAAGATTTTGTAAATATTATATCTCCTCTGGAAGAGGAGGAAATTATTTTATGTTTTCTTAAACAAATTATTTAGATAACATCAGTCTGCTTCAGGTTAAAAGTTTTGAGATGTAAATATGTTTTAATATGCCATCTTTATACTAAGTGTATTATAAACATTCGTGCTATTTTAGAAGTTGGTATATTTTAACAGTACTCATAGTAAAAAACATAGTGCAGCTAGAAAAGCAATATTCAATCATAGAAAGGGAAAAGCTAAAACAAAATAAAAAAATTAAATGTCTTTAAAGCAGATATTCAAGCTGCAGCTGTCCTGAAGGGCATGTGCTCTAAGAGTGATATCATCCTGTTCCCAATCTGCCCAGCTCAGAGGACCAGCTGCAACACACCCTGCGCATTCAGTGGGTTTCCCTCCAGTGGAAACCAAACAACAGGGAGTAGCACAGAAAAAGAGAATGACGTCCACACCTCATACCCGCATTTCAGCCTGGCTTGCTGTCAGGATGGGGCAAAGACATACAGGCAGGCAGAGCACGCTGGGCGATGGAAAGTGGACTCAGGTTGAACTGTTCTGAATGTTGAACTTGCAGCAGCCATGCTAGGCAGCTTGACAGCGTGCACTGAGAATACCAAGCACCGAAATACTGAGTGTGTTTCAGCTGCCTGTCAGAGAATAGGAGGAGGG
>NW_010201246.1:205286-211606 GCF_000695765.1 Mesitornis unicolor
AATGGGTGGAAGTATTGCTCCAGTAGAGTAAAGACAAATGGGGATAAGATTAAGAAGATTTAGAGCTAGAGGAGCTAAAACAAACTCCAGTTAAGAGGATTGGGCAATTCTTAGAACATAGTAGGAACCCATGGTTTGCCAACATTGGTTCATTAAACTCAGAAAAGAAAGAAAAGGCTAGGGTTATGGTTTCAGACTCACCAGGCTCCCACTCAGCTCCATAGCTGCTGGGAGCCAAGAGCAGCTGCTCCTCATGTGAACAAGAGCCCAACATAGCAAGACATGGGGGATCCTGGCTGCTCCCACCTGGCACTGCAACAGCAGGGAGAAGCCAGCAGCACCTCCTACAAAAGCATTATCCTGCCATGATAAGAAGCAGCATCTTTGCTGAGTTCCTGGCTCAGCTGGAGCAAGAAGGCCAGAGCTGTCTGGCTCTCACAGTGCTGAGGTATTGCCAGTCAGCTGGTTGGCAGCATCTTGCTTTGCTGAGAGCCCAAGATTTTTGGATCACAGTCCCCAGTGAGTTCCAAGCAAGATATTGTCCCCCTGAGCACCAGCATCTCACAGTTGCTTCTGAGCTCTAATTCAGGAGTAACTTCCATCTAGGAAGTCCTAGCTTTTGCTGGAAAGATACTGCTGGGATTCAAGCTGTCTTGCAAATGTGAGAGTATGCTGAGGGAGCTGGACTGCGTGTATTATTTCTGACTACGTGTATTAGTGCCATGGAGGAGAGCACTGCATCAGCCAGTGCAGCTGTCAGTGGCCATGGGCCTGACCCTTCTCCAGAACTGGATGCAAAGTGATGCTGGAGTGGATGTGAAGGGGGCAGAAATACACAGCTGAGGAGGCAGGCAGCAGGGCGCTGCGGAGCCAGCAGTGAGAACGGCAGAGGCTGCAGTGCAGACACAGCCCAAAGATACGTGGATGGGGTGATGTTCCCATTTCTAAAGCTAACGTAAGGGTGGGTAAACACTGCCTAAAGATTTTGATAGAGCACTACTGCCCGACTTCTGTTGGAGAATGAAGAGGACACCTGGAAAAGTAAATAGGTCTGGACAAAAGACACAGCAGTAAATAGCTTGATCAGAACCATTAGGATAGGTCATGACCTACACTAAAGGGGTATTGATTTCAGGGGACATTAGATTATTTCAATTCTGTGCAACAGGGAAGTTTTGTACTCTGGGGTTGCAGTTCACAGCATCTGCAAAGTCTCTGCAAGCAAATTTTCATCCAATCAGAAAAATAATTTCTTCTGAATACAGCTGCCTAACACTGCCTTGAGTGGAAATGCCTACCTTTAAGCAACAATTGTTGAAAATTCAGTATGTGTTTGCAGTAAGTGATGGTTCTAAAATAGTAAAAGTATTTAGTGCATGTTATGAACTAATAATCTGTAAAAGGACCTCAAATGCCAACTTTAATGCAGACGGAATTTTTATGGTTATGTTATATAAACCTTGATAACAGAAGTTTATATACTGGAAATGCTGACAAACTCTGAACTACAGTGCTATGACCAGCTAATTGAATCTGTATTTCCCTGCATTCACGGAATCAATAACTATTAGAGGCAAAGGGCACAGCCTTAAAAGCTCAGTGAGTGCTTCATGCAAGGAGGGGTTCTTGTGGTGAAAACGCAGCTGTGAAACATTGTAGGAACATGTGCCAGGCATCTGCAAGAGAATCATGTCTTAGTATGCTAAGGACACACGCAGCCAAGCCCTAAGCAAACACCATCATTTATATTTCTTTTCCTGATTTAGGATGATAAACAATCTGATGTGCCAGCCTCAAAAACTGCTGTGTCCAGAGATCTTAAGCTGAGCCAAGTGTTACTGTTGGACACCAGTATCTTAACCAGGGTGTGAACATGCCAGGGAGCAACTGGGAGACAGTCTTATTTATGGCAGTGGCAGGCTGTTACGCACTGGTGTAACAAGACTGACTAGTGACTTGTTACTTACGCATGAAAACGACACCTTATGGGACGCAGGCTGCTGCTCAGTAATAACCCCAGGGACAATCAGCCAGTGAATAAAGAACCCAAGCACCTTCTCTTGGGAGCAATATCCAGCCTGACGTGGGGGCTGCTCCCACCCCTGAACTGGGATCCAGGTGTCCTGCGGCTATGCTGCCTGCGGGGACGGATTGCCATCAGATAAGCTGGTGCCAGAGCAGTGTTAAACACAGTTACTTGCTCTTCTGAGAGGGAGCTATGTTGATTCTTAACAAAGAGCGCACTGAGGTTGTTTTCACATGGCTTTGTGGTTTGTTTTTTTTCATAGCTAAACGCTGTCCCATATTGCTTCTAGTGGTGGGGTCGGATCAGGACACTGAGATTCTCTGTGTGTGAATTTTTCATGCTGGCAGAGGAAGAGGGAGGGCGAGAGGGAGAAGCAGGCAGGAGAAGTAGGAATGCGAAACTATAACCATCAGTTTAATACCATGTGTGCTCCAGGAATCCCAGGGAAAAAAAATCTGTGCCTCCTGCTAACTTTACTGTTTGCAGCTGACTTCTGTAAAACACTAAATATTGCTCATGTTTACATACTGGATCGAGCAAAGTACTTGAGCACACGCCTAACTGCAAGCATATGAAAGTTTGCATTACAGCTACTCACGTTCATATATAAGGATGTTCTCAAAAGATTTATTGTATGGCAACCTAGGAGAGGAAGGAGCTTTAAAAGCTCTTACAGGTCAGATTCCCTTCAGGATTACCTGGTATGTGCCGCTGGGCCATTATTGAGGGTTTAGTGCTTTGTCTGTGACTGCTCTCCTTGCTCCTGACAGTTCATCTGAGCCGCCCTACCGAATTGTTTTCTGCCTCTGGGTTGTTTGTAATCTCTTTGCTTTGATTGTTTGTTATTTGTTTGATGTCTGTGGCAAGTGAAGTAACTTTATTTTTTTTAATGCTCTCTGCCAGGAGGCTGAGTTGTGTAAAAAATGAAAAATACAAACCCAAGGTGTTTCTGGTATTTTAAAAAAATGTTCACAATTTTTTAGGAAACTCAGTCTTACCCTGTCTTCTGCCCTGTCAGGCCAAAATAAATCAGACAAACAAACCTTCTTGTGACAAAATAAGCAACACCTTTAGGATTAGCAGACATACCTATTAGCACGCAGTAGTAAGACTGTATGAGAATAAAACCCAAAGGGAATCCTTAAGTATTCAGACTAGAGGGATTCGTTTTGACAGCTAGCCACATGGACACAGTAAGCAGCTGCCTCCAGCAGCAGACTTTGGGAGCATCAAACCGGTCGTGGTTTTTCTCTGCCTGTGGCACAGCCATGCAAATTCAGACTGCTGCTGCTGCTGTGAGAGCAGTGAGGGGCTGGGATGCCTGAGGAGAGCAGCAGTACTGGGGGAGGCAAAAGGCATCAGTGCTGACACCACCTCTCCCCTGGCAGCAGGAGACTGACCCTGCAGGGCTTCCTCTCGCTTCCTGAGCTCAGCATCATTCGATCTCCCTCTGACCTTGCGCCCCACGTTTCCTCCTACAGTAACTTTGGCTTTCTTCCCCGGGAGTCCCTACAGCTAAAAGACTACATAATATTTCTCTTTCAGAGTCATCCTGCCTCCTTCATAGGTTTTACCCAGAGCCAGACCCTTTGAATTTTGTTACCCGTGTAGTCCTTGCAGGGCAGAGTGGGAAAATGACAAGATTTATCCTCTCCCTCCAGGATCATTAGAAGTAAAACAAGAGACAGAAACAGCAACCCTGCATTGGACATCATTGTTTTCTCTCCAGTATATCTGAAAAAAGAGGAGAGCTAGAGGGGGAGGAGGGATAAGGGCTTAGGGTGGAGGAGGGAGATAGAGAAAAGGAGAAATTTTGGCATGGTATCTTGCCAAAACGTGTGGTACAGATGGGAAGACACAGATGGAACATTTGTACTGATAGTTCAAGAAATCAAACATGCAGGGAGTTGCAGCAATTTCCTTGTGCCGCTGTATTGTAGTGTTCTGCAGCAGCAGTTCTTAAAGAAACAGGCTGTCACTTCAGTGGTGCTTGGGAGCCTGCACATGAATACAAACAGTCACCTAAAAATCTGCTGCAGCAACTCTTGCCTGGCGCAATGAGTTGAGGTATTTTGTTTCAGCTCATGTTATGTTTGCTGGCCCATCTGCAAGCACATAGGAGGGCTCCTTAACGTAGCAAGCTAAACTTGCCCATGGCACAGTTGCAAAACAACAGATGTGTGGAAGCAGATCTTTCTTCCTTTGTGCTCAGGTGCAGCAGAAGTCTGGAAACAAGAATAAATGTTGCAAGCAATAGTGATGTTGGCATGCAAACAGGGAGGAAAGGAAGGGATCCAGAGAAATGCCATAAAGAATTCTGCAGGTACTATATGTCAAGTCCTCTTATTAGAAGCACAGAAATGACTAAACGGTCCCTGAAGCACAATTCCTGTAAAGACCTGCCAAGAGTTTCCAGTCTAATTAGCCTTTAAGAGTGTCAGCAGAGAGGATATCAAGGCCTCCTTGATAAAGGAGGTAAAGCGATCTGTGGCTGGATGTCCCTTTCTCTCTGCGGGAAAGTAGGTGTTCCCTTTCCTTTCCTTCTGGTTTCCATGGGGTCACAGCCCTGTATGGCTTCTGCAGCTGCAGGCAAGGCAGGAAAGGCTGACACAGTGTTCTGTCTTTGGCCCATGGCACTGTTTCTCCGTGTCCCCAGGGATACCCAAATCGATGCTTTAGAGTAGGTTAATGGTCTAGGAGCCTCCTTTAAGAGACTAAGCAGAGTGATGTAGAAATCCCTTCAGTATTTCCCTCTCTGTCCCTCTAGAGGAAGGTCTTGATGAAATTTATTTCATTACCTTGTCCTGTTCTGTTTCTCTTCTTTTGTTATGGGAGACCTGACTCAAGACTATTAAGATACATGTTGGGTTCAGCTTATAACAAAAGTATTCCCTATCCATCTGTCTGTCTGTGTTTTTCTGAGGGCAGCTGTCGACATTGCATCTAAGAAGAAAAACAGCTTTTGAAAATAACTTCTTTTTCAGATTTTGTGAATCCCAGCACAGGTGTTTTCTTGCTTCTCACATTCTGATTTTTATCCTGCTGCAGTAAGCAAATGGGAGTTGGAGAAGTCATTAATGTCTAATTTAGACTGGCAATTAGGCAAAATCTAATGGGCTGCTCTCAGGTTTAGAAGCTTGTGCTGCTAGTTGTAGGCTCTGATTCTAACACTAACTTCTTCTGTGGTCAGGATGAATTCCCTTCCCTTGTGTAAAATGAAGAATTACTATTCTTTATGAAACTACATACTGTTGAGGTTCATTACTTAAGCTACATAAAATATTTTGGAAAGGAAAGGTAGGAAACATTATTTTGATATTTTAATGTGTGTCTGAATACCCTAGAACCCCTTACCCTGGTCACTTCAAAATCTGTCTTGGGTGAGAGATTTCCTGATCTTAGCAGACTCACACAATAAATCCCATAATAGGACTGGTCCAAAAGACACCTTACTCAATGGAACTGATTAACGTGCCAGCATTATGTAGTTACAATTTTGGCCGATTAGGTGGTAAAGGTGGCAGTTGTCACCACCCCTGTCAAACATAATTTTCCATTGATTCTGTGGGTATTTGGAATCAAACACGATAATGGGATATTGTATATTTTACTATGCTAAGTTGTTGGACAACTTTTCTTTTTTTCTTGCGTCATCATGAGCTGCAAGAGTGAGGTTAAAGCAGCACTGTCTTCCATTTAAAAAGGCCCTTGAAAAATAGTCTTCTTTCGAGTCTGCAAGACCAAAAAAACCCTCTCTCAAATAAATGAAAGGCTCATAACATAAATTTTCACTTAAAAGCTGCAGCTGAAGCTCCAGCCTCTTGACTGAATCTCTCTCAATGAGAAATTAATCTTTAAGGAAATAAAATAGAAGGAGTGATCCTTGCTTTCCTCTCTGGGCTGAGCAGAGCTTAGTTCTCTACTTTAAGATGGAGAACAGATAAAACCTTCAAAGTTACCATACTCATTTAACACCTCTGACACCAGCCCTAGGGAGACGGCTCTCCCTGGGCTCAACCTCAGAAATCAGTTCTGGGGAGCACTAAATAATGGTGATGCCAATACAGGCACTGTTGGCTGCTCTACGGTGCCACTTTCGCCAACTTTTTTTGGTCACTGAGTCACCCTTAAGGCTCAGCTGTCTTTGGTCCTCAGAGCTTTTGTTGTCAAAAAGGGATATGGCCTGACTTAAAAAAGAGAGGAGGCTGAGGACTTCTTGTGATTTATATAGTTGCTCTATCACTCAATGCTTCCTCCCCACCGAGGGAGGAGGGTCAGGAAAAGGAAAGGAGAT
>NW_010201247.1:0-20904 GCF_000695765.1 Mesitornis unicolor
GTGGATCTGCCCTTGAACACATTTCAGAACCAGATAGGTGCAACAAATCTCTCTTATCCTCAAGCCTCACCCTTGCATGACTGTATAATGGATGTATCTATGCAACCACACACAGGCCTTTACATTTTTGTATGACTAGATATTGCAAAACCTTCTTTTTACTTCTATGCAGTTGTCATATCCACTTGACCAAGAAGCTATTCTGGCTTTGGAAAGGTTTCTTGGCATAGGATTACAGCTGTGCTTCTAAATTTAAGCCACTACTAGTGATTCTGTCAGAATAAGAAATCAGACTGATCTTTCACACTTTGTGGAGGTTTTATTTAGTTTATCCTTGACAATTGACTCTCCTGATGGTGTAGGCTATTCACAGATGCTGATATACTTACTGTCTCTCTGAATGAGGGAGCAAACTCTTGAGCTCTTCCATGCCCTAAAATAAGGCTGGTGAGCAGCTGTTGCTGCCTGCACAGTGGGTCTATTTAATATGTAAAGGGTAAAAACACATCTAGCACTCTCCCTATGATTTTCTGTATGAAAGTGGGGAAACTAAGCTGAACATAATGTAACTTGGGTTGTGAAGGACAGTCCCATATATCTGATTCAAATACCTCTCAGTTATATGAAACTCACAGAGCAGCTGCTGATGGTGCTTACTGCTTTGAGTGACTTTACCAGCTGACATATGAATATTGCCCTACAGACACTGCAGTTATTCCTTCAGAAGCAATTGCCATGCTCTCTGGCTTTTTCTGTGCTGCTTGTTATTGTAAGTCTATGTTTTGGTCACCTGCCTTGCATTCTGAGAGAGTCTTTCATACATCTGTTACAGCAAACACATTCATCCAGCTTCCCTTAGAAAACCTGGAGAATTTGTCTTTTTCCCCCCATCGTAGGCTTGTGAACTGGAAAGCAAGCCAGAAAACAGGCACCCATAGGGCAGTATGTTCTACCTTTGCCAAATAGCATAGGAAAAGCTTCAGGGTTATTTTGCAGGCAGCTAAAAAGGGACTTTATTTATAAGGGAAGCAAAATTTTGTACATGTCTTTACACAGCGTACCTGGAAATGTTAAACCTTGTCATCTTCTTTGTCTTTAACATTCACAGGGAGAACGAAACATTGGGCTAGACTGAGGTATGGGATGTGATTCTTCTGTTCAGTGTCAGAATAAGGTAACCGTGAGCTGTAGCTTGCCTTACTGGTTTGATAGGTGCTGGCATCCTGCTTCACAGTTTTCCAGCAGAACAGCAGCGTGGCTGTGTGCAGGCCTTGACTCTTCAAAGACACCATCACATTTATTTGCGTGGTAGTCAATCTACTTCCTTATCTGGTCTCAGACCTTAGAACCAGTGGTATGCAAATTCCTAAAGAACTGTGCACACTGGGCCTGCATAGACCAAGATAGAGAGAGAATTAATAAAACATACACATGAATCTCTGCTGATCTCTACGCATTAAAGACGAGGGATGGTCCAGCAGTGAGCACATTTGTGTACATACTTCTTGCATGTCATTAACAGAGCTGACCTCTTTCAACAGCATGCACAAACCAAAACCGTAGGGACTCTTGTATTTCTTTTAGTCAAATTATATTATTGGGGTGTTTGCAGTTTGGTACAGAAATGAATAAAGCAAATCATCCCCCGAGTCCCCTCAGGTTAGATGAGAATCTGACTTTCAGTATATTAAGGGCAGGATGAGCATAATATTTAATGGGAGAAGGTGACCATTCCTGTCCAACCTGTTGCTCCAGTTCCACAGTGAAAACAGTAATATATTTCTGGGAACTTGATGCATTTTGGCTGCAATTTACACGGTAGCTTCAAGTAGAAGGAATGGAGAAAAGAAGAAAATTATCTGAGATACAACATGAGAAAAGAGTAATTTATTACAACCTTTACAAAGTGCTTTTATTTGTTTGGGATGTAATTATATTCTGAAATAGCACGTCAGTTCAGCGTGGACCAGTAGCTGTGTCTGTCTGCTTTGATATCTAAAGCAGGATTTTGCTATATATAATTTATTTTAAGTAATAACAAGTAACTGCTTAGGTGAAACTCTGGCTATTCTGTACATAGTACAATAAAAAGCTGAAGCGTTCAAATACTGTTTCAAACAGGAGCTGTGCCTTTCATCAGGTGTATCTAGAGAAAAAACCCAATATACCCCTATGAAGGAGGCAGAGCAGGGTACTTACAGGTGCAGATACAGAATCACAGCATGGTAGGGGCTGGAAGGGACCTGGAAAGCTCCCCCAGTGCAACCCCTGCCACAGCAGGATCACCAGAGCAGTCACACAGGAACACGGCCAGGGCTTTGGGTGTCTCCACACAAGGAGACTCCACAACCTCTCTGCGCAGCCTGGGCCATGCTCTGGCACCCTCACAGTAAAGAAGTTTGTTCTTATGTTCAAGTTGAACATCCTGTGTCCCAGTCTGTGACCAAGTAGCATAAGAACCCACTTCTTCCAGTTCACTACTGCCTCTCAGCCGGAGAATACCACAGCCTGCAGATCAGATGCCGAACAAATCCTGTGAGTGCTCCTGGCCTATTTCACGGCAAAGCCAGCCAGGTTAATGTAAATTACATTTAAAATGGTTTAGTTCGCATACAGGTCCTTGCAGCACCATGGTAGCAACTGAAGCTGAGGCAAGCACCTGGGTTGGTAACCCTTAAGCCATTTCAGCTAGGTCACTAGAGGAGATCTGGCTGCATGCTAACCTGGCTTTTGCTGATCTTGTGCCAGAATATAGTTCCTCAAAATGCCAGCTCCTGCTTGGTGCAGTGGCTGAGTCCTGACACTTCAGAGGATGTGGCAGCTCCCAATGAGGCACTTGCTTAGGGGAACATTACTGAGGGGATGCTAGGGCCAGATCTTCCACCGTTGTAAAGCATCTGAGACCCAGTGAAGCTGGGTGGTTATGCAGATGTTAGTGCACAGTGCTGCAGAGGCACCATTGCTGGCAATACTGGGAAGTAAAGGGAGAGCCTGGCTGATGGTCAGATATCAGCTTGGGTCTTTGTAATGAAAACTAGATATCTAGCAACTTCTGAGGTCTTTTGCAATCACATTTAATTAGGTATGCAATAAGCCTCTCTGATCACGGAGCCCCTTGTTGCTGCTTTCATAATGTCGCTTCTCAGAATGTTTCACAGTAAATGTTGTGTAGGATGAATATGCTGTAAAAACTAGCAAATGACTCTTCAGGAAGGCTTAATGGTGGGATAGGTAGCCAAGATCTGGAGAGAGCTTAAAAAGAAAATGTTCTCCACATTTCCTCATGCCATTTCATGACTGTGTTGTGGAGCAATGTTCTTAATACAGTCATGACTGGGGCCTTCTTTCCATTGGGCTTAATGGACATATAGGGAAATTAAGCAGCTTCTTGCCAGATCAGAGCCATGACGAATTGTGAAGCTTCACTTAGTCCCCTAGATGGATTGGCTTCAGCTCCGTTGCTTCAGAGGAGGGGACATACATGTGGTACAGAGATTAGACAGCTTATCAAGACAATTACAGCAGGTTTTAGTTAAACTGGAAATAAAATTATCTGACCCCTTCCCTCCCTTAACTCTTTGCTCCTGACCTTTAACATTAAATCCCTGTTTTGTATTTTTCTCCTGTGTCTACCACTGTTGGTAGGTTTGGTCTTTACAATTTGGTGACACTACATGGGAGATGTAGTTTAACATCGACCTGAACACGATGGGAATCAGAGTCTGACAGAATCATGCTTTTACTTCAGCAACAACTTACAGGACAGGCTAAAGAGAGGCAAAAGTAGTCATCAGATATTCCTGGATGCAAAATGTTCTGCAAAAAGACAACTATCTCCACATAGTAGCTTTCTGACTTTTGTGCTTGCTGTGGTACTCTTTGCAAGTGCTTTTGAGGGCTGCAAGGAAGAGCTCTTGGAGCAAAATCGTCATCAGCAAAGTCACCTCAGCAGCAAGGCCAGGTTTAGGTTTCTGAGGAGCCAGTGAGCTGAGTCAGTTGTATCCTGGGGACTTGACTGTATGTCAATCCTTCAAAAACTCCTTCTGTTGCTGGCTAGGAATTTCCCTACTGCCACAGTCCCTCTTCTCTCCAAAGTATCATGAGAAATAGTGATCTCTGCGTGTTTGGCTTCTCTTTGAAATGCTACAAGAACGCTCTTTCTTGCCGCTTTTTAGAGCGATGTAAAAGGGTGCACTCAATGGACTCTCAGATCTGAAGGAACAGCAGCTGGTGTTTTGGTTGACTTTTTTCTTTTAGCTCCCATCCTTCCTTTGAAGTGCGTCTACTTTTATTGGTATTGTGCTTCTAGCGGCCACACAGAAAATTAAGGTGGGATGTACAAGATGTGTATTTTTTTGACTACTAAGAACTGCAGGGTTAAAATTCTTTTCTACTACATGAATGGTACTGTTGTGTGTGTGTGGGGGGTTTGTCCTTCCAGTATGGTCTGCGTCCTCTCAAAACAGTTCAATAAACAACTGGAGAGTAGAGCCCCCGTAGAGATGGCCACCTAATGCGAGTGCTGATGAGAGGTTGACCCTGCTCTGTTATATCCGACAGATGAGTGGAAGGAGAAAAGAAGCAGAATTGTGGCAGCTTGAGAAACAAGCCTAAAAATGTCGAGTGCTACTCCTCTTCTCCCAGCAGCTTGATCGTTCCAGGTAATACCATGGCAGGAAACCAAACTGCTGTAACGTTAAAGTGAATCACTAGAGTGATTCGAGAGATGTCCAGGAGGAATTGGAAAAGGCAGGATTAGACCTGTGAATGTTTTTCTGCCTGGAATATAGCTTTTTGAGATGGTGTGAGATGCCTGTGGACAAGTAATGGTATTGGCAGCACTGTGAAAAATGTCTTGGGCTTTTAAGCACCATAACTTGCTACAGATAATTAAATATATGATGCAAGTGCTACACAGCAATGAATACTGTGCTGGGCTAAGCTTCCTTGCTTTGGAGGTACGTAGGTAACCAGAGTGAATGAGCCCTAGATCCTAGATGCCAGGCTTGTATCAACTTCGACTGATGGCAATGAGAAGGGAAAACCATTCCTGGCTCTGATCATAGCCAAAGGGCTTGTCTTGAAGCCTATAACAGGGCACTGGGCTGTGGACTCTGGATGTACATTTTGGCCTGATGAGGGAACTTCTGAGATGGAATTTCAATGCACAAAGACAAGGTACTGATTTGTTGCTCAAAGTTGAAAAATAAACGATGTTGCACTTCATAAATAGGGTGTTAATGGTAGCAATGAAATAATCGATTTCTCCTCATTAAGTAACAAACAACACAAGCTGAAAAATTAACCAGTTTGTTTCACACAGTTGGATTAATGGAGAACCAAGTGGGTCTTAACTTGCTCTCACCAATGAATAATGGCCTAGAGAAACACAGTGTTAATCGAGGCAACATCGGTGGTAGTAAACAAGTCAATCCTGTATTTATTAGAGCAGTAGAACATGCATAATACATTGAGCTCCAGTTATCAGCTGAAAGTTGCACAATGCTGGCAAAATAGCCTGTTGGATCTCTACTGGAAGAAGGTTGTTTCTGTGTCAGGAAATCCATATGTCTAGGAAGATGGGCATTAATTTAGTAGAAGGTGAGAAGAGTGCCTTGTGTCAAGTGGGTGGCCTGCTTTTGACTTAATGGCCATTCAATAATTACTCTAAATGGATCACTAACATAGCAAAAGGCACTGCCACTCATCCAACATCCTGCCTGTGTAAACTTCCTAATGGTGCTTAGGTTTGACTAGAAGTTTGGAGGAAACCAGGTACAGCATTTAAAAAATGTGAAAACAAAGGATGCTACACAAGGCAAGTGAGATTTTTTCTTTTGCACGGGAATGTGCAGATCTTTCGGTGTCTGTGAAGTGAGCATGTTGGAATGGGATTCAACTCAACTGACTTGCTGTGGTGCACGGTAGGTTTGGTCTACAGCACTGCACACTAGATTGGACCTTGGGAAGCCAGCGTTCTAGTCATTGCTGTCCCTTTAAGTTTACTGGTTTTAGCAGAAGTAGCCATGATGATCTCATTGGAGGGATTTCCTTCTCATCTGGCTGAAGCTGTCCTTTTTTCTGCTTTAGATGACCATTTATCTACATTTGACTGATTATGCTGGCATCAAGTAACAGTTTTATACATTCCTAGTTTAATAAAGAATAGATTTAGTGCTGGGATAGTTGGAAAGTGGTCAGACAGCCCCAACTTCTAAGAGAGCTAAGCATATAGAACAGTAACTGCTATGCAGGGAACTTCAGTTCAGGCTCAAAAAACCAGTTAAATCTCCTAAATTGTCTTCCCTGAGGACTCAATTTTGTCTTTGATTTAATTCAGGCAACGGTCTTTATGGCAGCATGATTTATTGTAACTAATTGCTAGTTGATGGTGTTCCTCATGCTAAATGCAGGCGTCGGTCTTGGCAAAAGTCAAATGGAAGATATTTTTCAGGTTAAGATCGGCTTCATTTTCAGCAAGTGGTGGCACCATTTTTTTTTTCCTAACAGATCACATCATGACACACAAGAAATGTGATTCTGCAGAACTGCAAAATCCAGAGAAGATAATGAAAATTCATAAAGAAGTAATAAAAAGAAGAGGAAGTATGAAAGATATTCCTGAAGAAGCTGTATCAGTAGGGGAGTTTCTATTACAGGTAACTGGAGTAAGTCCCTCAGGAGTCTTCTGTTTTCATCTATTTATTAAACAACTAAGAGAGTAAGACAAACTATAAATTAATTATACTTGCCAGTGACATAAAGTCAAGGCAGTGGTGAACACAGATAATGCAATCCATAGACAACAGGGGGCCAAATTTTCTCCTTGCTTACACCTGTTCAATCTCCCTGAAGTCAATGGGATCGGACAGGTGTAACTGAGGGGAGAATGTAGCCTCGGGCCTTTTCTAGAAAGGGGTGGAGAGCCGGTGGAAGATGCTTAATGTTAATAAATATGAAGTCTTATCCATTAGCCTGAGATGCACAAAAGATGGAGAATGAAGCGAGCAGGGAGATGAGGTGCACAAGGTGCAGCATGGGTGCTTTGCATACAGGAGCTCTGGTGATTTCAGGGGGTGGTGTGAGAGCCCAGCCCAACCCAAAGCCAGGAAGCCGTTGTGGTGGCTCAGGGGACTTACACCAACGAAGGAATTTGAGTGTTTAGGTCTGTGTGCACAACCTCCAAGGCAGCTGCAGAATAACATATGCCTGTCGTGCTATTTATTGGTGACTTACATATATACTAGCACTGACTACCTCTTATCAATTAAAAGTGTTGTCTCATAAAGCAATTAAAAGCCAGTGCCTCTCAGTCCTGTAGTCCTCTCACTCAAACTGATCATCAGACTCTTGTCTGATAAAAGGTATCCACGGCCGTACGTATTCATTCACTATCTAAATCTCAGGTTACCAAGGTAACTAGCAGGTTAATCAGCTCCACCACACTTTCCTTAATTGAGGGAGAGCACTTCATTCTCCACTTCAGTCAACTAAGTACAATAGCCTCTTGGCTCTCGTAGACTGTTTTTGATCCACTTGACTCTGAGACAGTTCCCCTCTCCAACTATAGTGTACAGTACTACACACTAACAACAAACGTGATTGAATTGCTGAATTACACAATGCGCTTGCTGACTGTCTTGTGCTACAATGTTCATACATAATTTATATTGGATTTGCATTAGGTTGCGTCCTTTCCATGAGGTTGGTTGTCTTGGAGTTTATAGCTCCAGCCCTGTGATGGAGGTGGGGCAGAGCCATTCTGCACCAGCGTGGCTCTGGGAGAGTGGTCCATGGCTGAAACGGTGCAGGGGTGCACAGAGGATGGGAAGCCTTTCCTTGGTTCTGCCTGAGGTAAGTCCTCTCCCTCAATTCTCCATCAGTAAAAGGGAAGCTTAATTTCCTGCAGGCTTATTACTGATTGGGATTCAGATTCTTCTTGTGTGTGGTGTGCTCCAAGGCAATCTGTGCTACTGCTTCATTTTTACTGGGACCCCTTACGTCTAAAAATTTAAAAGAAAGGCAATGCCACGCTCTATTGAGTGCTTTTTGTGAGCAGTCAGTGCTTAGCCTAGGGCCCTCCCACCATCATCATCTCAAAGCTCACAATGTTTCCTACAAGGATTTCAAGAGGTCGGCCATACTTTTTGCGTGCTGCTTAAGCAGGGAAGCATTTAACTGTCCCTGAAATGCAGCCACTTCTGCAGTGCAGCATGTATTTATCATGCACAGAAATGGTATCCAGCAGTTACTGGCAGAAAGTAACAACTGCAGGGGGATTCGAGTAGGAAGAATGAATTAGAGCTGCAGTATTAATGCAACGGATGCAACTTGTGGCAGGGAGTCTGGACTTTTATTTACATGCATGTGGATGAATCTCTGGATTTGTGTCTGTCTCATGAGATGAGAGCCATGGTAACACAATGCTCTCTAATGCCAGGTTGGGGGGGTGAAGCAGGTAGCAAAAGTTTGCCTCAGTCCGTGGGTGCAAGGTTTTCAATGACCTCCTCGGACACCCCTCCCTAGCCACCAACATAATCCTAAACCCACTCATATACCCCTAAATTTGGGGGAAAAAAAAAAGTAACAAAGTACTAAAATTTTAAACCAGCGCATTCTTTTAGTGTTTGTCACTGTGAACATGAAAGGTTGATTTGTGAGGAGAGCAGGAGACAGCTGCCTTCAAATTTTCACCAGTATGGGACTTCTAAATGCCTGCTACTAGCAGCGCCTTTTTATTTATTGTGGTGTGTGCCTCTCTGTAAGTCTGGGAATCGTCAAAATAGGGTAGACTCAGCCTTTGTAATGCAACCCTCTAGGAACAATTTTATTCAGTCAAAGTAATACTGAGACCTTGGAGAGGAGAATGGATCTAAAAAGCATAATTTTTTTTAAGAGAAGCCCTCGCGCCAACCTTCCATTCTATATTATCATTAACAATTTCTGCTAACCCAAGAAGACACGCTGCTTTCTAAAGTACAAACCAAAGCTCACTCAGCTATGTTAGAAGCAGATTTTTGAATCCCTTAGTTCCTCAAGTCTTTAATACTGCCCATAAATCTTGACAAAATTACTTTTTCAGGCTTCAAACAATGCTTTTTTTATGAACTTTTCCAACTGTCACCTTGAGAAATATCTAAATGACCCAAGAACTATTTACATTTTCCACAGTGTGTAAACCGAAATTTCACAACTGCCTATAATTTGAAATATTGTATCCCTCCCTCATGGAAAAAAACCAAAACAAAACCACCTCAAAACCCTCTCGTGATCACGTCTGCTTTTTCCTCTCGACTGTGTATCACATAAAACCAGCTGCCATGTCTGGTGTCCCATATAACCAAGAGAGAAATCCATTACTTTTAAAGTGAAGAAGTCTTTAAGTCTAGAAAAGTAGAGGCTGCTCTGCAAATAAGAAAAAGCACGTCTAGTTTATCAATGAGAAAGTACACACCAAGTGTTACTTCTGTTGGAGGGGGCAGAGAAGGACAGAGATGCCCCCCAGCTAGAAAGCTCCAGTGTATTGATGCCCAAATTTCTGGCTAAGAAGAAAAAAAACCCATTCACAGCACCAAAACCCCTTTCAGCATCCTATGCTTAGCTGGTTAAGAAAATATTATTGCCCTCTCTCGGGTGAATTTACCTGAGATGCTAAACAAAGATGCAGAGTGGTAAGCAAGGAAATTATAGTGGTGCTTCACAGGAGACCAAAACGATGTACTGAACCAAAACCAGATGAGTGGAATGTCCAAAAGTGAGACCAATATCGTGAGGATGGCTGCACTTGGCAAATTACTGGTAGAGAAAGTGAGCCAAAGAGAAGTTTCAGTTCTGGTTGGGGTTTTGTTCAGCCCCCTGCCCCTGGTACTGCCCAATCTCATATTAGAAATGGTTATCTGATTTTAGTCACTTTGATATCTTTTTTATTCATCTATACCTAAGACAATGCACACGTCTTAACTTGGAAGAAATGGTTTTGCTGTTAATTTAGGTAACATTCTTGACTGCCAACCTTAAAAGGTTTGCAAAGAAAGAAATAAAAAGAAAGGGTGCTTGTGGTAGTGAAGCACTCCCAATTAATTTGCAATTAAAAAAAGGAAACAGAAAATTCTAAAGAGGTGCACATGGTGAGTTCAGCACAGGGACTATTCAAAAATTAACCCCAGAAAATGCTCATTGCAAAGCAACTGAAGGTATTTATTCCTTGTTAATTTGGAGGTTTATTTATCTCTCTGCCTTTAATACCTATGTACTTCTGCAGAGTCTTTCTGTCTTCTAATTAAAAAAAAAAGGCACAAAAAGACAAGCCAAACAAGTAGGAAAACTTAATAAAATAAGATAATATTTTATATCTAGGCGCTATAAACCAAAAAATACAATAATGAGCATCGATGGGATGTGAGATGAATCCCACTTGTGAAAAACACCTCCATAACTCATTTGTGACTCAGGCAGTCTTGAGTTATGAGATTGGCAGTTCACTCGTGGGATAAATTACATACTCCTCAGATAACCATTATGTATCTGGCAATGTCTGTCTCATTCACAGCTTTGGGTAACAGCAAGAGGCTGTGCTTTCCTGTTGCTTTAGCCGAGCGTGCTCTTCAAACATTTATTGTACAATGCTTATTGCAGGGGATAAATAATGCATACGAGGGAACAAAATTTACATTATAAGTTGATTAAACTGCTTAACAGTTTTTAGCCACTCTTTAAATAAGGATTTTTAACCAGATTTAATCTATGCAGTGTTTCATGTCCAAAGAACTAGCATTTAATCTCTGTTTAACTGAAATTTAGTTGGCAATGTTGACACCTCTGCATTTTAACACTGGGATTTCTTTGTGGGACACAATCCCTTTCACTCAACTTAATATCCCATCTTGGTCTCTAAGGGAAAATAATTGAGTTTAGGCTAGTTTTAAATAGCGATAAGGACAGGGAACACAGATGGGTATTTCATTGATTAACACTAACACTGGCCTAAGGCCTTGGTGTCAGGCATTAGATTAGGACATTACGAAGAGAATGACAGAGTTTTGGCACTTTATTCCTCCTCAATAACATTCTTTCACATATTAAGTTTATCCCACCCTAGGTAGCTACTTTATCATGCAGAAGGCCTTAATCCACTGATGTGACTCTATCTGCTTTCACTTTGATGCTGCCTCTGTTTACAAGAGTAATGCAGCCTGTGTAAGACAAAGTACTCGTGACAAGAACAACTGAATAAGGCTTTTAGATGCACGGAGCTCTGACCTAAAAAAAAAGAGAAAAAATCCTTCAATAAACTTCAAAATACTCCAAACCAAAAGAGAAGGGGAGGAAAAAAAAAAACCAACAGAAACCGGAGGCTTTTTGAAATGAAGTTATGTTGTTTGCATCATGAAGCAACAGACATGAGTTTTTCATCAAGAAGATTCAACTTTACTGATCTTCTTGTACTGCACTTTATCTTTACTTCACCTTTGACCTTCCTTTCAGTGTCTCCTCAAGGCATCATGAACGTAAGCCTTGTGGTGTTCTTTCAGAAGTAGGATTGCTGCTATCCCCTCTGGTGAATTTAAGCAGCTGTTGGAGTCAGTGACAAGGTTGGCTACAGATTTGGTATACTGGCTGGGAAAGAGATTATGGGTCAGTCCCCAGTGCTGGGAGACAAAAGATTCAAGCAGTTCAGGATTTTTTGGATATCCGAAAAAGATTTCATGAAATTTGTAAAGATCTAACAATGTATTGCAGGTTTCATGTGGTCTAAACAGCTTATAGCGAGTAAAACTCTAGGTAGCCAGTAAGTGGTGTTTTCACAGCAATGCTGTTTTGCAGAGGTGTATGAGATCTGGTGTAAAATAATTCCACAAAATTGCATCGCTGAAGACAGAAACTAGTGACTCTTAGCACTTGCAGGGACTGTGACTGTTATAGGTGGACGGCCAGTTTTATGAAACTCAAGCTAGATTATTTGTGCATCTGTTATAGAAAACCCGAGTTGATGGTGAGGCTTTATTTTTGTCTCTAATTAATAGGAGATTTAACAGACCGGCTACCGACAGTGGCATTTTGCAGAACTATTTAAAAGCTCATTTCAAAAAAAAGACCTTAACAAATTTACCTCATTTTTTTCCAAATCATGGGAAAATTTTAGAGACTTGTGGAAGAGAATAGAGTTACAGGCAGCGAGCCAAAGGGTTTGACCTTATTGGTTTTGAGTCTAATGAAGGCTTTCCTCCTACAAACACAGGCCTGTTTGGTTTTGTTTGGAGTGTCACTGTACTGGGATCCCGGCTGAAGGTAAGAAGGGAAATTGCCTTCTTTCAAAGTTTCAGACAGTTTACCAGAATTATTATTCTGCGGGTATTGTAAGCTTTCTGTGAACTCTGGCAAAAAGGCAATGCTGCATTTACGCTGTATTTTTATGTTTGCACATAAATGGTCCTATTAAGATTCCTTAAAATTATCCACATGACTCGGGGGAAATCTTAAATTGCTCCTGTTTGAACTAAACTACATGAACTAAAAATCTGGCCTCCAGAGTTCAGACAGAAACACGTGTGCTTTCCCCTTCCCATTTAAACTGGTGTGGGCTAGAAGTAACTCCATGTGTGTCAGTGGAGCTGAATGAGAACCAGGAAAAAAAAGAGGTGCTCTCTGATGGGTGGGCTTTTTTTTTTACGTGCTCTGTGGTATCACACTGAGATATTTCCCTTTTAGAAGAAAGAATGAAAATCCATCCTGTGGTTCTTCCACCTGTTTAATTTCATGTGGTCGCTCCAATCTTTTTCTAGTTTGGACACTATGGACAGTTCAATTTTCATCACAGATTATGTGAATTCTACTTGAATCCCTCCCTACCAAAATCCTTGCTATAATTATCTCTTTAAAGCACTATGACTGTTTTTACACTGATAGCAAGAAGAGTGATTTGTGTTTACAGAGCATGCAAAAACAGCTTTCAATGCTACTTTCCAGATCATGAACTTGTACAGCAGCTTCAAAATGTAAAAAAAGGTGTTTGTTTTCCTGCTTTCCTCAGTGACAGCTTCACTGCAGCTGAGTCCGTGGCAACAGCTCTTAGTGCAGTTCTTTTTTACTAAATTTCTTTGTAAAATGATATGTTATTGTCAGTGCCTATGAAAATGAAGGCTCATAGGACTAAGCTTGAGCCTGACAAAGTGTGGCTGGATGCTGGGAAACTCCTTCACTTTGTTTTACCCTGGCAGTCTAAACCCAGTTTTCTAAAGATCCTTTCTTGGCAGCCTCTTGAAGCAAAAAGAAGGCACAATGGCAAATTTTGTCTTGATTTTTTCAGGCATGGACAAGGATTGCCAGCAATCAGCGTATTTATGTTCATTTGCCACCTAAGGCAGGATTTCGGCTCGGGTTTCCAGAGATGAAAGGTGAGCACAAACATCCTATCACCTGCCTGTACTCTCCATAGATGCAGAATATACGTTGGCTTTGCTGGGACTTGAGAACATCTAGAGCCTTAACAGTCCAAAGGATGGTATTTTTACAGATAGCAATAAGCTGTATTCATTAGTTCAGAGCACTGATGCGATATGAATCTAACTTCTTGTTTATTCCCACCTGTATGTTTTAAAAAACTCTCTCAAGCAGCCTGTTTCTCTGCATGGTAAATAGAAACTTTAGGTTGTTTGGAGGAGAACTGGCTGGAGTTGAGGCTTTCGAGTTCTTTATGTGCAGCGATGAACAAGCTGGCTTCAGATAGAAAAACGTGGTGTTACTTCAGATCAGGAACACAGAGTTTCTCTATAGTATTTACCCTTCGGTGCAGGACATCCTGACAGATAGGGTTTTAAATCTTCATGTCTTTGTGGGGTTTTTTTTTTTGTTTGAAAAGGGATTATGCCTGTGCAGAAGAATGTAGAACAACATTTCCTTCAGACTTCCTGTCAGCGTATGAGTTTAATGCACATCTGAGACATTGGCAGTGCTATAATAAGCCACAGTGGTAGTTACCATCTGTCATGTTGCCAAACTATCTCAAGGCACATTTGTCTTTCTTGGGGAGGGGAGAGTACGTCGATGCACATGGAAATGGAAAGAAAAGCTATGCTTTTAGCCCATCCCTACCACATAACCACATCTGGTGCTTCTGGACAACCCATAAAGGACTTTAGTGCCATCTCTGCCACATCATGCCCAGAAAGGCAATGCAGAGGTCTAGTCATTCTCTACAGCATATTCCATTTCCAAGACAGCTTCAGTAGTAATCTCATACCAAAATATCACTGGTGTTTGATTCATTGGGTCACTGGTAGCCTTCCCAGGAACTCAAAGGTGGCAGGACACAAAGATGAGCTACAGGAGCCTCAGTGGGTCTGGGAATCCCACAGACAGGCCAAAACCTCCAGGGGTCATTGCGCTGCTGCTGGGTGTGCTGCTGCACCGTTAAGCAAGCTGCTCCTGTGTTAGCTCCTACTCCTGGGCAGGGAGCAAAGCAGGTGGTGAGCCTCAAAAACACGTGCTACTCTTGTGAAATACATGTGTGTGTTTTCTACCTTCAAAAGAAACGCGGTGTGTGTGTGCCTGGAGGCCAGGGCACCACCACGCAGAAGTCTGGTGGGTAAATGGACCAGGAAAATCGTGTACCTGGGCAGGAAAGAACTAAAAAAAAAACCCCATGCTTAATTAGATAAAATCTGCGTGTAGGAAAGCTGGTGAAAATAAGTATTAATTTGTTGTTTTCACTTTTTAAGCATTGCACAGTTTCTGGAGATAAACCATAAAAGTGACTGATTGCGAGTGTCACGGGTCTGTGTTGCTCAGAGACAATTCCTGTGTCATTCTTGGGGTGCAGTTCCCACCATTGCTGGTATCAAATGCACTCTCAAGCATCTGAGTTTACTCTCAAAAAGTGGGATGATCACTGTAGGGCAAAACTGCAGCTTCTGTGTTTATTGCGTGCAGGTTGCCAAAAAAGATGGGTATCCAACATGTCACACTTCCTTGATAAAATCGGACTATGTTAAAATAGATTTAATCTTAAATGGTAACTTTTATGTGATTCAAGCCGCCTCCTAAGATGACTGTGCATGTGAGCATAATCTAGACAATAATGAAATGGCAGTTTAAATAAAACCGAAAGTCTTTAGGCCCCAACTCAGAATTAAAACTCTTAGAAACCTTGTCTAATGTGTTGTTTATGCTGCCTGCCCCCATTCTTTGAAAAATGCAGGCTAGCCAAAAGTTTTTGATCCTTCTGCTATTAACAGATGGTATATGTAGCTAAGGATAAGCTGGGACTATCACTTAGGCCACAAGCAAAGGGGTGAGAGATGCTCCCCTGTGGGTACCCTTAAAAGGCCATAAGCTTGAGTAGCAAAAATGAAAAGGTCTAGTGCTGGTGTTAATTACGCAGAAACCACACAGAAAGTGCTCGCTGTCACAGAGTTGAGAGGTTGTGCATCCCTTCCACAGATAAAAGGCATGGTATGAAAACATTTTGCAGAGGACAATGAAGTGAAGATTAGCATAATCTTTTGCAGTATCCTCAGTAAGCTATCCATGAGTGAGCTGCTTTTTTTCTCATTCCTTTTGCTCTAATGTCTGGATTTAAGGAATGGCAATGTAAGAATAGGCTTTGTCCTTGAAGCCTGACAGTTGTGTTTTCCCGCCTTCATGTGATCATCCCTGTTGCTAGTGTACTGCTCTTCTGGTAATCAGACAATGGAAGGAAAATGAAGTGTCAGTTCATTGACAGAACCTTATCCTGGCTATGTTTTTTCTTAATCCAGACTCGTCAGTGCTCTCGCACTCTCCGTATTTCCTCATTTCCTCCTGAATCGATAGGGCAAAATCTCGTCTGTAATTGTTTGAGATGAAAGTAAAAGCAAAGAATGCAGGAAAGATCCTAAAAATAGCTCCGTGGAGCCTAAAAGCAACATAATTGTATAATTCCTCTCTGCTTGGGAGGAGAATGGCTGCGGCGGATGCCTGTTTTGCATGGTAAATTGAGCGTGCTTTCGTACGTACCTCGGCAAAAATGGCTCTTTAGATGCACGTCCTCCGGAGCGCAATGTTTAGTTTTAGCACGGAGGCTTAGCCATATTCATGCTACAGTTTAACGTGGCTATCTCTAGGGCTGGCGCAGTGGCTAATACTCAAGTTTGTTAGCCACTTTGATCCTGAGTGCCCTGTTTTAAGTCTTGCTACTACTGGTTAAGCTAGCGCTTTGTTACTGGAGGGATAACTGGAGGATTCGGAGTGTTGGGAGGCACTATCCCCAAGATCAAAATATAAAAATAGGTCTGAGGTCAGGGAACTGTATAGACCCCCAGAAGCTTTTCAGTTTTACAGCTGGAGATAGTCTCTTAAGTATATATAAATCGTCATTAGGATTCTGACAAAGAAGTGCACGATGGGATTGCTGCAGGGCAGGCTCTTTGAATCTTATTCCTGATAAAAACCACTTCTGGCTGGCTGACAGGAGACAAGGCAAGTTCAAGGAAGGCATTAAAAACATCTTAAATCTATTGATGGCAGCAGAAGTGTTGGGATGAATAGTTTGGGATTAGGATGAAGACTTCTGAGTGCAGTCAGGGAAGAGAATTTGGGGCCAGCTGGCAATTCTAAGGGAAAATATGTCTCTGAATATGGTCTGATTCAAATAATAATTCACAGGATCACTGTGAAACTTTCTGAGAGGGAATAGTTGATTTTTTTTCTTTCTTTCTTTCTCCTCACCATCCCTCCCCTTCAAGAAAAGCCTCTGTCTGATTGAAATATCACTCCAGGAGGAGGCAGGCTACCTATCGAAGCGTCCCCTGGCAAAGGCACCGGCTGCAGTGCGAGGGCAGGAGCAGGTTTTGAGGCGGTGAAACATGGGGAGCAGCTGCATCCAGGCCTGGTGCCAGGGTCTCCGCACGGCTCCTCCTCTTTAACAGAGGGACAGTGGTCTTTCCTCTTCCCCGCTTGCCCTGGGCAGCCTGGGATGACAGAGGACAAGGTGCTCCTTGGGACCAAAATTTCTTTGGTCAGCAAGGATAGCCTCACCACTCATCTCTGCAAATCACTAAGCAATGCAGCTCCTCCTACGGTGTGGGATATGGAGAGACAGTGCCCACCAACCCAAAGGCATGTACCTCTGTCATCGTATTAGTGGGTGCACAGTCAACAGTGACGTTTGATTTCCCAAATTCTTCATTTCCCAGAATAACGTGAATGTAGAGGGTTTTTCACTAGAAAACCAGCAATGTCTGACCCCCTGAATTAGTAATTTCAATGTACCCTAGACCTACTGCTCTCAGTCAAGGAAAGCAGCTGTCAGTGTATTGCCACCTATCTATACTTGGGTTTTGCATTGCTGCAAGGGTGCTGAATCGGTTAGAGTATCACACTTGCCACAGGTCTTGATGTGTAGATCTCTGCTGCTTTTGGACCTCCTGGAAATACTTATCTCTGTGCAACAGAAGGAAGCATCCAGGTCTGTCCACAAACGCATGCACTGAAGCAGTGGAGTGTCAGCAGTGTGGCTGCTACAGCGTGGGCTGTGGTAGCTCCTTCTGGCACCCTGAAGGAAATTCCAGTGGAAAGGCTTTTCTGAATAATACAGTAGAAATTGTGTTGCTGTTCTTCCTAACCGATGCCCAGTGGAGCAATGATGGAAAAAAACAGGCATTGTTTGAGACAAAGACTGGTCGTGCCGGTATCTGATTATACTTTCCATGGAGCATGGGTTAGAACCTCCCGGGCACAGTCCAGAGCCACTTGATTTGAGACTCCACTAGGTTATTCCTCCCAGAGACCTTAGGGGTAGCATTTATTTTCCTATGCTACGTGGACAGTGCATCAATATGATTGAAATCCAGCCCGGCAGATATCTGCATTGTGCTGAGTGCAAATGAAAGTGGCTGTGTTAAAGGAGCAGTTAGGTGAGAGGGTGACAAAAGGACTCAGTGGTCGGAGTTGTCCTAAGTTCTGTGCTAGCAGAGAGAGTGGTTATCCTCAGCCTTTTGTTAAAGGGGAAAAAAATAGACTGCAGCTCTTCTATCCAACCTAGAAATCTGCCCCAACCTAATGCAAGCAGACAGGTTCAGTGCTACCGAAAATTATTTTGCCTCGTCAGTGAACTGTGGTGTTTGCCTGTTCATAAATACTGTGGACACCTTATTGTCTGCTCCACTGCCATCTGACACACAAAATTGAATCAAATACTCACTATATCCAAGTTGTTGTCAGATATCAGATACAAAAATAAGCCTGCTACCCTTTGTGTTTTAACTATCATGTTCTGTTATGTCAAACTCTGGGATCGTACTGTGTTTGACTGGGTCTTTCTGAAAAGAGCATAAGTGATCTACAGTTAATGCTGATTTGAGTGAGACAGCAGTTGGTGGGCAGCAGATAATGGAAAGTTTGCAGGCATTACACCTAGCTGTCAGCACAGCTCTGGATTTCCATAGTTGTTTAAGCCATCAAGGAGAATTATTACATTTAATTACGTGTCTAACTTACAGGGGACTTGCTGCAATATTTGATTATACCTGAGAGAGTGTTATCTGAGGTACAAAAAACCCGCACCTGTGGAGAAACAGGAACCAGCACATGAGAAAGCTCATTATAAATTGGCTAACTAATAATAATTTTCTTCTTTCAGAGGCGCTACATAATAAGATATCCTTAAAGCACTAGAAATTATAATCATTCAAGCCTCCCACAAGGACGTTGCAATAGGAGCATGGCAGGAAAAAGACAGCTCACAGCTTTCTTGAGAGCTAGAGAACAAGCCAGGTAGGATTTTCTTTCAGTTAAAGTACCTTCAAGGTGCAAGGGCATCTGTGCAGAAGTAGCACAAGAACCTGTTGATCATTTAGGATGCCGAAATGTAAAATACACCCTTAAATCAGAAAGCCAAACTACACAACAGGCTTCTTGGAATGCCTTGCATTTCAAAAAATGCAGTCCACGTGGCGTTTGTGCTTCCAGCATTTCCTGGGAACATGAATCTTCGTACGGTACCTATGGCCAAACAGCATTCAGAATCCTGTTTTATTCACTATTACGAATATTCACCTCGGTATTTGGTTTTGTTCTCACAAATGTTTGTGAAACTGCTGCTGTATTCAAAGAAAACCTCTTTGTGTGTAAGAAGAGAAGGACTCGAACAGGAACATTTATCTTTTGCTACTCAGCATTCAGTCCTCTCCTCTTGGAGAGCTGTCATTCAGGCAATCAGGTGCAGACACGATATTGCATGACTCAAGCAAATGATTAGTCCTCAAAAAACTACCCAGGGAAACAAGCTGTTCACCAGCTCTCCTTAGGCTCACCTGCAGCACACAGAGAAAACTGTTCGAGTTCAATGGGATTATGAGGAATATGAAAAGCTAAGCATGTGTCTCAGTGTTGTCAGGATCAGGGCTGACGTGCACATCCACCGCCATCAGGAGCAGCTTGTGAATTATTAATGGTTAGGAAAAATGCCTAAATTAATTGGATAATTTATTTGTAATGAATAATGCGAGCAGCTCTATTCCTGAACGTCTTTCTGCCCTTGAATAAAGCAGTTTGGTAGTGCTGCCTGCCTCTTGTTTCGAATGTAGTTAAAGCTTCAATTAGGCTTGCCTACATTGAAACTTGACATACCAGTTTCTTTCACGTATTTGTACAGACAGAGAAGCAAGTCTGTATTTGGGTTGTATTTTTGCAGGGTTTGAAGTCTTGTTCAAAGATCTTGAAAAATTGAATGACTGAGGACATAGACTGGAATTCTGCCCTTCAGTTTATGTGCAAAATCAAAAACATGCAAAGTTTGGTAGTATCTGAGCTTCATCTGATAAGGCATACATTAAAGTATAAAAAGAAAGCCCAGAAATAGGAGACTTGTCAGTTTGAATGTTAGTTAAATAAGTACATAAGATAAACAGTTCAGTGAGGGTTATGTAGCTGAATTTTCAATCAGGATGCACAAAAGGCTGTTACAACAGCATCTTCCATTACCAGAAGCATGTAGGATTTGTTGCTTAGAGTAGCAGGCATGCTTTGCAGAGCAAAATCTACCGGTTTTAGCAAATCTTCCCTTGCAAATTAAATAGTATTAACCAACTCAAAGCGCCAGAAATCCCCCGCACCCCACGCTCTTTTAAAAATCCAATATCGAGCAGTTTTTGACTGTTCAGCTGCCACTTAAATTAGGACCAAAAAGCCTTTCTTTCACAGCTATTTATTTCATACCTGCAAACAGGTACTGCGCGCTGCTAAATTTAGTTAAATGCATCCCTCTGTTTAGTTTCAATCTTAAAATGTATTACTGTTGTCATGCTGCATAATAGAATTAGAAGAATACCTGCAAGTTTTTGTGATGCCATAATTTCATTTCCTCGTGGTACAATACAATTTTTAAGCTGTTTTGCTTCGTTATAATACTAGGTTTGAAATAAGTGAAATTTGAGACAAACTTACCTGTTAAAAAAGGAAAGAAGCACTTCATTAGGTGGACCCAAGTTCTCACTGCTTGTGTTTTCTGCTGGAGAGAGCTGCTTCCACTGCTGGAAGAAGGTGCATCAGGGACACAGGAGACAGGGCAAGAGCGAGACGCAATAGCCTCTGGTGTCACTGTTTGAGGACAAACCAGTGACTGCCTGGAAAAAAATCACCCTCTGGAGTGACATGAGGTGAAGGTGAAGGTCTGACCTAATCAGGAAATAGGTTCAGATGGTATTTGGGAGGGACAAGAGTTCACTGTGGGCAAGAGAAAAGAGGGAAAGGGGGAATAGTTTGTAATGCATGAGTGCAAATCCTTGCAGCAGGGTGTTACAGAGCTGGGTGAGGAAGAAAGTGGAGATTCGCTAAAGGTGCTGGATAGGGGAACTTGCCTGGGGAGGCAATTCTGTGTATGTATGTGCAAATATATCTATATATATAAATATATATATATATAGAGAG
>NW_010201248.1:0-12234 GCF_000695765.1 Mesitornis unicolor
GGGTCCGCTGAAGGGGCGGTACTTGGCCTGCGCCTTAAATGCCTTGTTCTCCTCACCCTCTCCCAAAAACGGTGTTTTTTATTCGAAGTTTGCCGTTTCGCTGCAGGTTGTGCCCAGTTTCCCCCCGTCCCGCCTGAAGGCGTTTAAAGGGGGCTCTGGACAGCGGCTCTCTGGTCTGCCCGGAGCGCAGGCGGGTTTCCTGAGAGAACCGGGGCGGGCAGGGCCGGAGGGCCTTTGAGGGGCTGTGAGTTCCTCGGTTCTCGCCCTCCTTCTGGCCTGTGCTGCTATCGAAAAGAGTTGGTTCCCAGCACCTGCTCCTGCGTGCAGAAATTGTTCATTTGATGTGGGAGGGAGTTCTGTTCATAAGCAATCTATATAATTTTCTATTAAAAAACTTACAAAATATTTTTTGAGTGAGCTTTTCTCGGAGATATGAACAAAGATTTTTGGCTTATTTAATTTTTTAATACAGGAATTGCTCAGGGTGATGAGGACAATTGATGACAGAATCGTCCACGAATTAAACACTACGATTCCAACAGCTTCCTTTGTGGGGAAAATTGATGCCGGCCAGACGTGTAAAGAGCTGTACCAGTCTGTGAGTGTGCGCTCCTTCGACTTTCAGCTCACCTCCTGATATTTCACGAAGTGTAGTGGCCAGTAAAGCATCCTCAGTTTCTGCAGAAATCACTGCCTTGATATATCGTGCTTTATGTATCCCTAACTGGGATGCTTGACTTCTCTAAGTGTCTAAACCATATGCGTGTTTAAAACCCTATGGGGAGCTTATTTGTTCTGCAGTACTGCTCCTTTGAGGGGTACTTCAGGCTGCTGAGGATGGCATTAGCCCAGTCCACTTCTTTCTTTTAAAAATGGGAAAAATGGACACTTCTGGACATATGCACACTTCTGCATTACTTTGCAAGACTCGCATATTTGATCAAGTTGGTAGCTCCTGCTCAAAGCAGTGTTGCTTCCAATGTGTGGATTACAGAGGCAAAAGGATCTTTTTTAGGCACAGCAATACCTTGACTTTAGAAAATCTCTTTTAATTTGTAACTCAGAGGTTTTTTGTTCTCTGCTGAGTTGTTGTGACTTTCTTTCTCTCCTCCTACCCCTTAGCTGATGGATGCTCACACCAGCAGGGAGACAGTCATCAAAAACTGCATCGCTCAGACTTCCAGCGTAGTGAAAACTCTCAGAGAAGAGAGGGAAAAGGCCCAGGATGACGTAGCATTATTAAAGCAGCTCAGGAAAGAGCAGACAAAGGTGAGTGGTGGAGCTTCTCAGAGATCACTTTATCAAAGAGGAAGAAGAAGGTGTATTTCCCAAATGGGAAGACCAGTGTGATGGAGTGAACCTGAAGTGAATTCTGACTCGGGCAGTCTTTTCTGAGGTTCTTGTTGGCTGGGTTTGTGAGAACCATTTCGCCTAGCCCTTGAGACAGAGCTGCTTTTATCCTGCAAGTGGACCATTTTCTGAGATCGTGTTGCACAAATGCTGTAGAAAAACATGTACTTCCCCACAGTGGACTCTAACCTTCACTTACACCACTCAATGCACGACTTACCTGGGGCCTGCTTAGTTCTTTCAGAATGTCTGAAGGTTCATTTTGCCTTTTTGAGATCTTGTAAAACTGGTAGATCTGCAAATGGCAAGCATGGGTGCCAAGATGCAAACACCAGCACATAATGAAATATGGCTTTTGTGTACGTCTCTTGTACCACACAGTTAAGCAGCTTTAAACCTGTCCCTTTCCATCACCATTTTTTTTCCATCATAATTTTTTTGTTGTTTAGTATTTCCTTTATTATTTTTTGTAGTACCTTGTAATGGTGTGAGAGAGACTTCTGGGTTTGCATAAGGAATTTTAATGTGCAAACACCCTCTCAACCTTTTAGCTTCTGGATGGAAAGCATACTTCACCAGAGGTGAGCAGGGGTGATCCAGATGGAGTATCTGAAGTGGAGAAGGGAACCCTGCTGAAGTTCTTGCCCCCATGCCAGCATCACTTTGTAGGGGAAAGGATGCTGCATGTGTAGCTCTAGGAGTGAAGATAGCAGAGATGTGAACTTTTCCATTGATTTTGCTTCCAGACTTGTTCCATATGGCTCGTGTTTGCTTTACATTTTTTTCCACACCATGTCTGCAGCACGTACTGACTGCTTATTGCTTTTTTTGCGTATGCTGGCTAGGTGTGTCTGTGGTGTTCAGCAGTTTAGTGAGCTGTTAGTCCACTGTTGCGGACTGCCTTAACTGGGGTTTCCAAACCAGTGTCTTTGAGTTTCCAATGTAATGATGAGTTCTTCTTATAACAACCAGACACCCCACCATCACACACACACGCATATATATGTGTGTGTATATATACATGTATATGTGTGTGTATATATGTGTGTGTGTGTGTGTGTATATATACATATGGTCCTATATCCTGAGTGCAGCTTTCCGTTCTGCAGTACTATAAGACTTGAAAAGTTGGGTTTTGAAATTTTGCTTCTGTGGCACTGAACGACCTCAAATTCCACTTACACCTGTACTTTCAAGAGGAGCATGTTGTAGCCCCTGTTTCAAAGAAAATATGCTTGATGCAGTTTTACTAAAAGAGCTTCCTGATTTTTTTCCCAGGCACTGAGTGAGTGAACTGTTTGCTCATGTACTCTTCAGGGAAGTGCTCTGTTATGAGCATATATTTAAAGAGCCAGGTGGCAGGCAAGTGGTTTTATTAAAGCCTCAGATACAGAACTGCTAACAAGCATCCGCATTAGTTTGGAGAACTAGAATGTAAACTTAGTATTTTTGCAGAGCCAGTTCTTTAAATTGTTCAGTTACTGAGCACTGAAAGCACTAGGAGGATCACAAAGATAATGTTTAATACTTAGAGGTGATTTCAAATGTTAAAAGCAATCCATGATTAGGAAGCATCCCAGAAATCTTTTGATGAGATGACCTCAAATTTGCACTTGGTCTTTGAGGTGTCGTCTCCCCACTTTTTTTTTGTTATTCTCTTTGATAGTTGTGTTTTTTCTAGAACTCAAATAAGCTACCTTGAGAGAACATAGCCTACATTTAAGATTATGCATTTCAAATATATGCATTTAGTTGCAATACAGATCTGTTTTCTCTTGTTATTCGTGTCCCGCTCATCCTAATAATAGTACAAATTGGAGGACTTTATCCAAAATTACTACTTCTGGGCCATTGAATAAGAAAACTTGGAGTAGTGTCAGCTTAGCAGCCAATTCTTTTAGTCCACTTACACTAAAACATAATTTCATTATCATATTAATTTATTATCATCTTAGTTTCCCTTGAATGAAGTGTCATAAAATATCCAACTGAATAAATTCTGGTAAACATGCGGCATAATGACTATTAGCTATATCAGTCGAACTACAGCTTGTTAAAATGTCAAGAGTATGTTTTAAGAACACCACCACCCTCCCCTATATAGCTATGCTGATTAACACTATATTGCTGTTCAGGTCTGCAACTCTATGGCAAAGGCTAAAATAGTAGTTTTGCTAGGCTTGGTGTCAAAGGCAATTAATGTGACAGTCCAGATGACTGTAAACCTGTTCACATCCTCCAGCAGGAAAAAACCCCAAACATTTCTTTGAACTGCTAAAGATCTGAGAGGTTATTTTATGGTCTCTAATCCTAGTCACCCTGGATGCTCTCTTTCCACTTCACACAGTTTAAGGCCCTGTTGAGTAGGTGAAAGTTCATCCAACAACCATAGCTGTGTGTTTCTGAGCATCTGGACAGTTTTTGGTGGGATTGCTCTCTTGGCTTGCACCTGTTCACCATTTCTCTGTTTGGAACTATGTATTTAAAAATGGATAAACTCTTATCCGTAGTCTGTTGTATTAGAGACTCCAACAAAAATACATCCTAAATGTAGCCAAAAAATGGCAGATAGTTCTTATATCACCTACTACTGCTTCAGTGCCTCGTGGCACAGTCGGATTACCACAGGTCACCTGAATGCAACTGTCACATGTGTCCCTTGGAGTTACTCATAGTCGTGAGACAAAGAGATTCTTACATTTCTCATGAGCCGAGTAAGTGCTTAAGAGCTGCATCCTGTAGTAGTTCTTGTTGGAGCTCTTGCATCTGTGTAAACCTGATTTGTCCTGCTGTGATCACGTAGCAGTAACTGGTTCAGACAGCATGAACCTGTGTGATCTGTTCTTGTAGACCCTTTTTTGGACAATGCACAGAGTAGATGGCAAAGGAAGTGGAGGGAATCTTTTAATGATCTTAATCCTAAACCCAGAATCTGAGAGTGGTGTGTTAAGTCCTAGCTTTGCTGTCAGCTCCCTATGTGACTAATAATGCACGTGTGGAAGAATAACAACTCAGGGCTGCAGAGCTAACTCAGCACTGGCATTCCTCGTGCTGAGTGCTTGAATTAGGCATAGTTATTTCTGTCTGTGAAGCCATTAATGTTGATCAGTTAACTCCTAGCAAATCTTGGTGGGCAGTATTTGAGAACAGAGCATTAGTAATCAGGAGCTACTTCTGCCAGGCTTGCATTGCGAGTCTGCCTTCGCCATGCCCCTGCAGACTTCAGTCTGTTCCTGAGTATTGGCTGAATGGCTGAATGGCCAGACTTTCAGGATGATTATGCGTCATGCCCTTCATTTTGCATCATTGGAGGGGATGTGCATCTGGTACTGGAGTTGTGATCTAGAAAGTTGCAATGATAGTAAATACTGAAGACTGCAGGGAGGCCTGTTTGACAGTAACCTCTTTTATCTGTTATTTTCTACAGTTGAAATTGATGCAGTCGGAGCTGAATGTTGAAGAAGTGGTAAACGACAGAAGCTGGAAGGTATTCAGTCATTTAAAATAGTGATGGTGTTTTGTCCCAACAGACAGTCCTGCACTGGAGATGTGGGACCAGTGCTTTATGAGGCAAGTTAATTAGAAATAGGTGAGGGCAGAGCTGGGAGAAATGTTTCAGATAATTTTCCCAATTCTGGATGCAGAGATCAAAGCTTTTCAGTTGCCCTGCAAAGGAAAGAAAAGCATCTGATTTAGGGGGGAGGAAGGACTGTGGAGTGCTCCCTGTGTAGATCCCTTTCTCTGCCTTGCCCAGTGGCTAGGGACTTTGTAGACTTCTCCACGGTGGCCTGAATGAAAAGCTTTGCTGGACCTCTAACAATATCAGAGAGTTGGGTCTTTCAAATTTGGCTGTTTGGTACTGATCCCGCTTCTGAGCAAGCAGAGGCCAGAGGAGGGTGGGGCTGTACAAGTTGAACCTTTTTCTGATGAAGCTTCCGCAGGCGGGGACTGATGCTTCCTGGTGCAAAGGGCAGGCTTGCTGTAGCTCTCCTGCATCAACAGGTGGGGCAGATCACCCTCTGGATTGATGGTGCCAGACACTGTCTTGTTACAAAGTGATCTTAACACTCATCTTCAATCCTGCTATGGCTGTATTCTGTCACTGCAGCATTTCATGTCTAGCATCCTCTTCTCATTTGTTTTAGCTTCTTGGAGCTTTCAGTACTGTATAGAGAACCTCTTTCCGTCTCTGAATGCGAAAAGGATTTTTGCAAATAGCTAGTACTAGCTGCAGCTCCGTTTTTAATCTCTCCTTCAGGATTTTAGTCCTTTAGATTGCATCAGCATAAATGCAGTACAACTGGTGTTCCTGGAGGTCTAGTCACCACAATACAACTCAATGCAGGCTGATTAGATGAGCATCTACATGTTTTTCCAGGTATGCTTTGCAGTCAGTACAGCCTCTGTACTGTCTGAAAAAGCTAATTGTGCCCTTAAGCTTAATTAATTTAAAGCCAGCTCAGATATGACTAAGCAGCACCACAGCCTTAACAGCGTGCTGCAGGTCACCAGTGGCAAATGTTTTATGTCAACTATGTTGCCAGTTTTATTTAGAGGAAGTGGAAAGAAGACCCCCCTACACACACTGTCTCCATTCTGAAGCCCAGAGTTGGCACCAAAATTAGCACTGATGCCAGTGATTTCCTGTAGTTGCATTAAGCTTTTGCTATGACAGAAATGTTCAGTTTTTTCCTGAAGATGGAGAACATTTCATTTATAAGTAGTAAGGTATGCATGGTGCAGGGATCCTTTATCCTGCTAATGTTTAAAGTAGGGCTTGGAGAGAAAAGTATTTCTGGGTTTTATCTCCAGCTTTGCCGTTGTCTCCATCTGAATATACACATAAATGTCTTGGGGAAACACAAGTGAAATACTTGAAAGGAATTCCAGCCACTCCAGTCAACAAGTTGGCTTCACCCGGGGCCCAATTTAAATGTGTCTATGCAAATGCACACAGCATGGGGAATAAACAAGGAGTTAGAGACGTGCGTGTGTCTGCAGGGCTATGATCTTACTGGTATCGTGAAGGTGTGGTGGGATGGCTCCTGTGACTGAAGGGTTGGAATGGAAGGATACAGGCCCTTTAGGAAGGACAGGCAGGGAGGACAAGGAGAAGGTCTTGCCCCCTGTGTCACAGTGACCAGCTGGAGTGCTTGGAGCTCTACCACAGGATGGATGAGGAGCTGACCAAGAGCTTATGGGTCAGGATTAAAGGGAGGGCAGGGACAGGGGTCATTATTGTGGGGATCTGCTACAGGCCACCCAACCAGGAAGACCAAGTGGATGAGGCCCTTTATAGACAGACAGGAGCAGCCTCATGTTCACAAGCCTTGGTCCTCATGGGGGACCTCGGCCACTCCAATACTTGTTGGAAGGACAACACAGCAGGGCATAAACAATCCAGGAGGTTCCTGGAATGTGTTGATGACCACTTCTCTAAATAATAGAGGAGCCAATGAGGAGAGGTTTTATGCTGGACCTTGTCCTTGCCAATGAGGAGGGGCTGGTAGGGAATATGAAGCTCAAGCGCAGCCTTGGCTGCAGTGACCATGAAATGGTTGAGTTTAAGATCCGTAGGGCAGCACAAAGGGCGCATAGCAAGCTCACTACTCTGGACTTCAGGAGAGCTGACTTTGGCCTCTTCAGGGATCTGCTTGGCAGAGTACCACAGGATAAAGCCCTGGAGGGAAGAGGGGCCCAAAAAGCTGGTGAATATTCAAGGATCACCTCTTCCAAGCTCAGGAGTGATGCATCCTAACAAAGAGGAATGCAGGGAAAAGTGCCAGGATGCCTGCATGGATGAACAGGGAGCTCCTGGACAAACTCAAACACAAAAATGAAGCCTACTGAGGGTGAAAGCAAGGACAGGTAGCCTGGGAAGAATGCAGAGAAGTTGTCTGAGCAGCCAGGAATAAGGTTAGGAAAACTTTAGCTCTGATAGAGTTATATCTGGCCAGGGACATAAAAGGCAACAAGAAAGGCTTTTATAGGTACTTTGATGATAAAAGGAAGACCAAGGAAGATGTGGGCCCTCTCTGGAATGAAACAGGAGACCTGGTTACCTGGGATATGGAGAAGACTGAGGTACCCAATGACTTTTTTGCCTCAGTCTTCACAGGAAAGTGCTTAAGCCATGCTGCCCAAGTCACAGAAGGCAAAGGCAGGGAACTGAGAGAATGAAGAACTGCCCGCTGTAGGAGAAGATCAGGTTCAAGACCATCTAAGGAACCTGCAGGTGCACAAGTCCATGAGACCTGATGAGGTGCATGGAACAGATCCTTCTGGAAACTGTGTTAAGGCACATGGAAAATAAGGAGGTGATCGATGACAGCCAGCATGGCTTCATGAAGGACAAATCATGTCTGACAAATTTGGCGGCCTTCCATGCTGGGGTTGCAGCATTGGTGGATAAAGAAAGCAACTGATGTGATCTACCTGGACTTGTGCAAAGCATTTTACACTGTCCTGCATAACATCATAGACTCTAAATTGGAGAGGTATGGACCTGATGGATGGACCACTCAGTAGATAAGGAATTGGTTGGATGGTCACACTCGAAGAGTTGCAGTCAATGGCTCGATGTTCAAGTGGAGAGCAGTGATGAGTGGCGTTCCTTAGGGATTGATACTGGGACCAGCAATGTTTAACATCTTTGTCAGTGACATAGACAGCAGGACTGAGTGCACCCTCAGCAAGTTTGCCCATATGAACCTCAGGAAGTTCAACAAGGCCAAGTACAACGTTCCTCACATGGGTTAAGGCAGTACCAAGCACAAATACAGGTTGGGTGGAGAATGGTTTGAGAGCAGCCCTGAGGAGAACAAATTGGAAGTGCTGGTTGATGAGAAGCTCAACATGAGCTGGTAGTATGCGCTTGCAGCCCAGAAAGCCAGTTGTATCCTGGGCTGCATCAAAAGATGTGTGGTCAGCAGGGTGATGGAGGTGTTTCTCGCCCTCTACTCCACTCCTGTGAGACCCCACCTGGAGTACTGTGTCCAGTTCTGAGGCCCCCAGCATAAGGACATGGAGCTGTTAGAACAAGTCCAGAGGAGGACCCAGAAGATGATCAGAGAGCTGGAACACCTCTCCTATGAAGACAGGCTGAGAGAGTTGGGGCTGTTCAGCCTGGAGAAGATAAGGCTGCAGGAAGACCGTATTGCAGTCTTCCAGTAGCTGAAGGGGGCCTACAGGAAAGCTGGGGAGGGACTTTTTACAAGGGCACGTAGTGACAGGACAAGGGGTAATGGTTTCAAACTGAAAGAGGGTAAATTTAGATGAGATATAAGGAAGAAACTCTTTACTGTGAGGGTGGTGAGGCACTGGCACAGGTTGCCTGGAGGAGTTGTGGATGCCCCCTCCCTGGAAGCGTACAAGGCCAGGTTGGATGGGGCTTTGAGCAACCTGGTCTAGTGGAAGATGTCCCTTCCCGTGGCAGCAAGGGTGGACTAGCAGATCTTTAAGGTCTCTTCCAACCCAAACCATTCTATTTAGCCGCTTGTAAAAATATGTTAAAGAATTGTACCCAGTCATAGTTGTGGATCGAATGCAGTTTGTTACATTGAAATGGTTATTGGTTTGCAGGTGAGTATCTTCATTCTTTTTTACTGCTGTTTTAAGACTTTCAGTTGGAAAGTACACTTAGATATTTACATTAACCAACTGAAAACTGGTTGGAAAAATCTGGAAATTAGGAAACTGAAAGTTATTTTTGAACATTTATTCTGAGTAGCTGTAGCAGTAGTGGCATACAGAAAGATGCCGCTTTATAGAAATGCGTGTGGTAGAATGTTGTTTGGCTGATACCAAACAAGGAATTGATTTCCAAAACAAGATACTTGCATTAGTCTCTGTGCGGCACCTCCAGACTCAAATTGATAATTGAAGTGTTTTTTCTTAATAGGTAAGCGACAGGAAAATCCAACTTCTGAGTAGTAACATGAATGTTCAGGTTTCTCAGGCGCTGTGTTTTCTGTCTGAAAAATGAGACTCGCACTTCACAGGGAGACCAATGGAGTTAGTTGACCTGAGTAACATATTGAGATCAGTGGGTCAATGATCCTAAAGGTAGGAGGCAGTGTTAGTAAGATTGCAGTATTGATCTTCCTTCCATAGGCTGCAGAGTTACTGTTAACAACGCTTTAAAAGTTTGCATGATAGCAAGCTGGAAGTTGCAGTTTCTGGGAGTTTGTTTGACAGAGGAGACCCTTACAGTGTTTTAGAGTGTATTTCCAGTACTCTTTGAGACATATATGCCCTTAAAATGACAATGGACAAAAATGGTACAATTTGCTTAGTATTAAAATGCATCTGAATGGGAACCCTTTGTGGCTCTTAATTTCTACAGTTTCCTTCTATCACTTATCTGATCTCAGACCTTTACATACCCTTAACTCTTCCAGAGGTCCATTGCATGTGGTAATGTAGTAGACAGACTGTTTGTATGTGTGTGAAAGAAACTATATCACAACTTTTGTTTTCTGCAATATGAAGCAGTTTCTAATGTATCTGTTTCTTAAAGTAAATTAAATCTGAAAATAAGTTGAAAATTACTCAGAAATTGTTAAGAATCAATGCTGAAATTAATGCATACTGCAAACTTAATTTTTGTTCGGGTTCTGAACCCTGAATAAGGAGATCAGCTGTAGAAGTAGCAGATCCTATGAAGGTATGGTTTAAAATAATGTGTTTAGGTAAAGTGATGCATAACTTCCCCAGAATTGCAAGACTGCCCACTTTGCATATGAAGCCAATGGGAGAGGTCATGAAACTTGATATTCTGAAGACCACAGGCATTTGGTTCTGAAAAGTCACTGGATACCTTGGCAAAATGTGCTCTTGCAGGAGCGCTGCTCAGGGAACCAATGACTGCCAGTGCCTCAGCTTGGTGCTAGGTGGTGCTCGTGTTGCTTTTCAGGACATGTGCTGGAGACAGCCTGGAGCCAAAACGATAGATAAATACCTAAGTCACACCTGTAACTTTGGTAGAAGCTTCTGTGTTGTGCTGTTGATTCAGACTGCCTTACTTTAAATAGTCACATTTGTTGGCCCTCCTTAGGGTAAGCAGCCTACTTGACAAGGGCTGTGGTTCAACCTAAATGAACATGATCTTCAGTCTCTAGTGTGCTAAATTTTACCTAGAGAAGGTGCCAGAGGTGAGTGAGGTGAAAGCAGTGTGCCCTTTGCAGTAGGAGGGCTGGCAGCATCAGCACCTGCGGTCAGATAACTAGAAGTGTGAACGTGGCTTCCAAGAGCCCATGCACCTTGTTTTAGCTGTAACAACGCTGTAAAATGTGTGTGCTCAGGAAAGAGAAGAACACAAGTTTGAATGTCCAAGTGTGAATGCTGGGTTGAATTTAACAGAATGCAGCTGCTCAGGGGCCTTCCACTGACAATTTCCCTCCCTGTTAAAAAAAAAAAAGGCATCATCATCTTTTAGGATAACAGACTACCAGGATTATAAACCTTCCTTATCTGAGGGACAACCCTTTTAGTGCTGTGCAGTCTCCCAGCAGCAGGCTGCAAACTTTGGATAAAGCCAGGAGAGAAGGTGAATGGAGAAAGATGCTTTGGTAAGTGCCATTTATTGGTACGGCAGGGCTGGGCAGCTTGAGATTGGTGCTTTGTGAAGAGATAGTTGCCTGAACTAGCTCTGAAGTTCTGATCTTCTCCTGGATGAGGGCTGATCCGCTTTTGCTCTTCTGTTTTGCTGTCTCAGGTATTTAATGAGCGTTGCCGAATTCACTACAAGCCTCCGAAGAGTCAATGATGTGGGGTATTTTCCATCGAGATGGTCCTTAACTGTGAGAGCCAAACTGGAAAGAGACCTTGGGTGTGCTGTGCTGGGACCCTCCAGAACCAGTAGAACCCAGTCTTGTTTTGTTTTGGACCTGCTTAGCTGAAATCTCAATGTTGAAATGATTCTTCTGTAATTAAGAGAAAATAACTCATCTTTTGTACAAAATATGTGAACAAATGAGTTTTATAGTATTAAAATAATTTTCAAATTGAATGTGAAACTTGAATCTTTCTTCAACTTCTACAGCTTCAGCAGTCTCGGAGGGGGAAAAACCAGTAAACAGCAGCTCTGACCACGGAGGACAGGGCTCTCCCTGATCCAGTGCTTGCTAAAACTATCAGTGAACATGCTGTGTTTGTGCAAATAATCTTCTAAAATGTGAAAGGAAATGAAAATTGCAGAATGATCAGCAAGTGTAAGTTCAGCATCACTGAAAGTAAGAAGCTACCAGCATTGTTCTGAACTGCTCAGCCCTAGAACTAGCGTTGTTTCAGAGCTGCATGTGGATACAGATTTGACATTGTTCCCATAATGCTGATGGGCAACATCTGTTGCATATACTGTCCTTTGGTCTGTGTTACTAAGTTCTACCTTTTTTCTTTACATTAGGGGATGTGCTGATTAAAACCACTTTGAGTTGGAGATGAAGATAGGTCTCATTTGGGAATGAGACTCTCCAGTGACCGTTTTGTTCCTCCTGAACCTTTACAATTAATTCTATAGGCGAACTGCATTTGAACTGAGAAAATACCTGATCCTGTTGATTCTGGCCATAGTGTTGTATTTAGAAAGCTTTAAGTGCAACACCCCTGCAGTAACACAGCATTTAAAAGCAGATAAGTATGAGGAAGACAGAATTTCTGTAATTATACTTGTTTTTTACTGACTGTCTGACAGTCGGATGACAAAGTCTGCTTGGTTGCCACCTGCTTTTATTACTTAGTGATAAGTCTTTAAGAACCACTGAACTTGAACAGAGCCTTAAAAATACAGGCCCCATCTTGTAAACGTTTTCTGTTTGAAAATGACTATATATATGCACAGCTTTTAAAGATGTGAGAGTATGTGGGCTGTGCAAAGCTGTGGAC
>NW_010201249.1:0-14743 GCF_000695765.1 Mesitornis unicolor
GTTCTATTTAGCTCAAACCAGGACAGTTTGTAATGGGAAATATGTGACTGTTTTCCTAATAAAATGACATTTCCTAGGGTACATTTATGTGGTTATGAGCAGTACCTTGCATTTTGCATGGCAGAAGCTGTTAAAACTGGCACATTAAAAGGTTTGCCTGTTTTGCTTAGCAAAAAAATAACAGTGCTAATCTCTGTATAACTCCAGATTGCTAAAGCCAGATCCTGAATTACACCAGACTTTCACTTATTGTAACTGAAAAGAATGCAAGCACAGCAGGATCTTCATGTCCCAGTGCTGTAGGATAGCAGTGTAGCATAGCTCAGTGCTATGTAGCACTGAGCACAACTTAAGACAATATTTGGATTATTTCCAAATACACTGCTACATGTCTCCCACCATTACAAATGTTACAAAGAATAACCAGTAAGCTCAGAAAAATAGGAAATGTACATCTGTTGTTATGCTCAGCAACGTAAATATTTGGGTTAGCATTATCATAAGATATGGGATCTTTAACAGACATAAATAGAATAGATCTGGAAAGTATGTTAAATTAAAGTCTCAGTGCAGCAGTTTTTCACAGAAATCTCCATGAACAATTTTTCAAAGATTCAATTACAGAAAAGTGTGAAACTAAAAACTTGTCATACTAATTCACCAAGGACCATCCCATTAACCAATTATTTCTAGTTGAACTCAGGAAAGAAGAGAAAAGTGAAACAATGCTTTTATTTTCTTTGGGTTTTGTTGAAACAGGTTGCTCCAGTCATCAAAGCAAATTTAAAAATGGGCATCCAAATATAAACTCTCTGAATAAAAGAGGCAGAGAATAGAAAGGAAGATGACATAGAAAGACAATTAGTATGAACAGTCACGCTGAAATTTAGTCTTCTAAATTCTTATTTAGGCATCTATTTACAAGTGCAATTTACTTTCAGAATTACTAACATAATGATGTATCTTTCAAAGCAAACATAAAAAACTGACAAAAATTTTGACAGCCAGCATTGTAGTATATTCATATGTTTATTATACTAACAATGTGGTTTTCTTACTGTAATATTAAAAAGCAAAAAAAATAAAAGACCCCAAAAGTTAAATATTCCATATATAATGCCCCAAATAGAATCTAGATCACATAAAAATAAATATATATTCCTTCCACGTAACTTTTGACATTTTGATGTGAAAATAATTTTCCTTACAAAAAGCTTTCTAAGCATTTTATTATAAGGAATGCTAATTACATTTTTAATTATTTTTATGAACATATACACAACAGGTAAAATTAATTTGTGAGCTTGTCCTTGATGAAGCACAGAAGTGTTTCCAGCTGGAACTGATTATGTTTAAGCTTCTGTGTTTCAGAGGGAAAGTAATCCAAAAGACAACAGTAAATGATTGTGTTTCTACCTTGGTTTAAGTCTGTATTATCAGTGTTACTGAATAATATAGATAAATATTAGAAGATAGCTCACATTGTCCAAATAAGTATTTCTAGATAGGAATAATACTTTTCTCCGTAAGCCAGGATCTGTTTTAGTAGATGGAAGTTTAACAGATTCAAAGAGATTGAATGTCATTTTTCCTTTGTGTCTCTCGCAAAATGTTTTCCTTAGATGGTATTTAAAATAAATTGCATATGCTAACCTTAAAGAAAGGACAGGACATTCTAATGCTAGAGAATGTGTGTTTTCTTGTTCTGTTCTGGTTTTGTTTTAAGGATTTATATATAACAAATTTACATAATTGGCCTTTTACTGAGGAATAATATTATAGCTTCACACCTCTGATGGAAAAGACCATCCAGGTCACCAAGATCACAGCCCCTTGAACCATCTTCACTTTTTGTATTACTTTTTTCTCCTGACAACCTTATCCACTAAACTCCATTTACAATAAAATGTCCTGTCAGTATGAGTGGGAGATTTGAATATAATTCCCAGGATAGCCAAAAAGGGTTTAGCTGCTAAACAACATTTCAGTATTCAGGAAAATAAGGGGGGGAAAAAAAGAATAAGAAAAAGCAATGGAATAAGCAAAGAAATAGGGATATTAAGAACTGATTTCTACAGAAGGATAGGGTTATTATATAGAATAACCATAAGTATGACCTCATACTCATCTTTGCTCAACTTTATCCCTCTGCAACTGCTTTTGTTACACTAGGATCTATCAAAAACATTGCATTCTTAACTTCTCTTTTTTCTGTTAACCTCCAGAAGGATCCAAGTTGGGAGATATTGGTAGTTTGGTATAAAAGTGATCGTTTCAACTTTAGATCAGCTGATTATTCTCACAAGAAATTGCCCTTAGTGGAGGTCATGATTTAACACAGGACACATTGAATTCTGTGTGTCCAAGCTGAAATTCAGTGAGGTAGTGTAGTTAACATTTCCACACGTCAGACCTTGAATGATGCCAAGTGATCATAGTCACAACATTTAACTCTTCCCAGAAAGATACGCAGCTCAGCGACTGTAAAATACCACGCTGGGTATGCCTCATTATTTCCCCAGAAAATAAAGGCTTTCCATCAGAGACTGCATTCACATAGTGCTGGGGCAGTTTCAAGTCAATAGTCCAAGATACCTACCAATCCCATCTATTTAATGTTAGACAGAAAAGCTCCTCGGAGACACCCATGTCACCACAGTATTCCCTAGAAGACAGATACCTATTTGGGTCAGACAGAATGTGCCTAACCGTTTTCAAATTGCAGATAACTAACTCAGTGAGGATCTGTACTGAATAGTATCACAGTCTTGATTTTCCTACATGGGTATTCCCATGCGGGTCCCTTGGTTCTGTGTTTACTATGTAAAACATAGCCAAGAGATGTATTTGTATTTGAGTCCACAGTCACGTTCGCGGTTTGTGTTGCATAGCCTGAGAGTTACCCAACACATGACACATTCCTAACCTGTTCTGACAACTAATGTTTATTAAACATCACTACAATGTTACAAGAGGACATTATTGTTGACAGAGAGTTGAACACAACCAGCCACCTATTTAGTAAATACCTGGTCTGATGTGTATCCTAATTCAGAAAACATTTCATTTAATTTCAGTGTTCAACTCTTCTTTACAGATTCAGTTGCCTTAAAACCTCCTTAACAGCCATTAATATGTCATACAATTTTGCAACAAGTTCGTCAGTGCAGTCGTACTGCACAGTGCAATGTGTTGCCATTACTATGTATCTTCACATCTCTTAAATTTCTGCACTCAAGTTTCACTAGATTTCTTGATAAAAACTATTTAAAAGCCTGCACATTAAAAATGTTAAGTCATACATGCAAAGTAGACACAAGAATTCTTCCCCATTCCTGTAGACTGTATGGATAATTTGCATAAAATATTTTATTTTTAACCACTAAATAAGTTATATTCTCTGTGACTCTTTGTGCAAAATTCTAAATCATCACGGATTTGTTTTTAAACTTACTACTGTAAACCTCTGAAAGAGAGAAAATAATTTTTTCATGAAAATACTTTCAGAGCTTTAACTACAGCAACTCTGTGAGGTGGTTGTGTAAGAATTAAACAAATATGCCATCTCTCTGCATTGTACATTGTGAAATGTAGAATTCTCAGAGAGAAGTTTCACCTAGATCACTATCTAGAGAATGTTCATTGATGATATGAGAGTTGTTATTCACAGGTTCTTTCATCAGATCTTCATACCACTCAAGAATTTTAAAATCCTCATTTATGTCAGCAGGTCATTGTAAGTAGAACTACATTTTCTTAGGGAAAAAGTAATATATACAATAAAGTGGGTGAATACATTGCACTGAAGACTAATGCAACTTTTACAGTGTCTTCTTTTTTCACATTAAGTATTTCTGTAGATTATTAAGGCTAAAGTCATTCCTCTTAAGTCATGATAAATTGAGACAGTTTACAATATCTGTACCAAGATCTCTTACTAAAATTTTCAGGAAAGAACATCAAGACAACCAGTAAAAGCAATTTTTAAAGTTTCACTTCTAAATGTTATAATTGCTTGTGTACTTCAATAGAACCCAGACTTCCTATCTGACTACTGGAATATCTTATGATAGGCAATATATAAATACTGTAAGATGAGACAGTACAAAAAGTAAAGATAGTTTCTCCATCATCACCACATGCACAAGCAGAAGAAATGATCAGACAACCATATATAATCCTGATTGAATTCTTTAAAAGATTACTTTTCATCATCTGAGATGAAACAATTCTCTGTACTTGGGCTCCTATACTATTACTATCCGAATCTGTACAGATAAAACAATGGAACTTGAGTCTGTGTCAATTTCAACAGAAGAAAAGTATTCATACATCCACTCACAGTGTTTCAGCCAAGGGAGTAGCAAACAGAATTCACAATGTGCATCTGGTCATGCCAAAAATACAGAAGGAAAAGAAAAAAGAAAACAAAAAAGAAGAAAAAGTGGACACAGATCAGGAACTACAGCATTTTTCTTACAGCATTCTGTGCAAAATTGAATTGTGCTTCCTTATGGACAAAGATTTACTTCATGCTGGTGTTGAAAAATTCAATACTTTGTTATTGACAGTATTGATTAACAGAGAGAGGAGTAAGGTTTGGAAACCTAAAAGGTGAGTTTTGAAACTGTCAGTATGGAATGAGGAGGGTGGAGTGGGCCACTGGGGCTTTGTAGGCTTAGAAAGAGGTAAGATAAGCAGGGTTCAGAAAAAGATAAGGGAACAGGAGAAGTCAGTCTAATCTTTTTAAGGACGATAATGGCATAAGGAGTGTGAGGTACCAACAGGAATTTGAAGACCTGCGGATCTGGGATGAAATGACACTATATCCTTATATCCTTGATTAAGGAACAAGCATCCTGCTTGCTGGCAACTTCTTTCTCCAAAAGTATTCCCTTTGAACCCTCTTCTCGCTCAATTGTGTCTGTACTTCCTAACCATTGCAGCAACTCTTTCTCAAGCTGCTACTATTTAAGCAGGGATGAGCTTGCCTGATGTATGCTACTACTGCAATGATGGTATGAACTGGGAGAAAAACAAGCCCTAGTGTCAGGCCAAAGACCCAGAAGCAGTTGGCTGACCCTCGTCATGGTTCATACAGTTGCTCTATGACATGATGCCTCATCCCAACCTGGGGAGAAAGGTCAGCAAAAGGAAAGGAGATTCATGGGTTGAAGTGGGCCCAGGTGAACCTCATGAGGTTCAACAAGACCAAGTGCAGGGTCCTGCACCTGGATCAGGACATTCCTTGTTATCCATACAGGCTAGGAGATGATGTGCTGGAAGGCAATCCTGAGGAAAAGGACATGGGGGTACTAGTAGATGAGAAGCTGGATGTAAGTCACCAACGTGCATCTGCAGCCCAGAAGGACAACTGTGTCCTGGGCTGCATCAAAATAAGTATGGCCAGCAGATCAAGGGAGGTGATTCTGCCCCTCTATTGTGCTTTGGTGAGACCTCACCTGTGTCCATTTCTGGGACCCCAACACAAGAAGGACATCAAGCTGTTGAAGCAGGTCCAGAGGAGGGTCACAAAGATGATCAGAGAACTGGAGCACCTCTCCTAAGAGGGCTGACTGAGAGAGTTGGGGCTATTCAGCCTGGAGGAGAGAAGGCTCTGGGGGGACCTTATTGCAGTCTTCTAGTTCCTGAAGGCGTCCTACAGGAAAGCTGGGGAGGGATTTTTTACAAGGGCAGGTAGTGATAGAATGAGGGGGAATGGTTTTAAACCAGACGAGGGAAGATTTAGACTAGATCTTAGGAAGAAGTTCTTTACTGTGAGAGTGGTGAGACACTGGAACAGGTTGCCCAGGGAAGTTGTGGATGTCCCCTCCCTGGAAGTGTTCCAGTCCAGATTGGATGAGGCTTTGAGCAACCTGGTCTAGTGGGAGGTGTCCCTGCTCACTGCAGGGGGGTTGGACTAGAAGATCTTTCAGGTCTCTTTCAACCTAAACCATATGATTCTATGATTCTATAAAGCGCATTTCATGTTTCTTTGTACAGAAACTGTTTCAAACCTTTCTTCATCTCTGTTGTGTAGTTCTATTGCATATATTTCTATTATGTAAAATTCTATGTATATTCTACATTATATCTACTTATAGTAATAGAGTTAGAGAAAGGAATAGAAAGATGTGAGCTCACCAGATCTGCATACCATATTCAAACTGTAAGAATGTGATAGCTTTAACTAATGGTGTATTATGCCTTTGGTTAATTCATTGTTTAAGTGTTTTTCATAATCTGTTTTACAAAGGAGTAAAAAGAAAATTAAAAGGCAATAATTTGTCCCACAATTGCTAGGTTAACTGCAGCTATTCTATATAAATGCCAGGACTCTGCAAAACCGCAACCTAAGTTTCCTCCTCTTTGAATGGGCGGCCAAGGTCTTCTTCTTCTGGAGTGGGGTGGAAATTTATGCCACTGTCTCCGAAATTTATAATTATTTTACTTACCCTATACCTGTACTCTTGTCTTTTCTCAGGGGCTAATAGAGGATTGTTTAGTGAATTAGCTAGCTCTCATAAAACAAGATCAATTTGTAATGAAAACAAACCTCTAATGCCTACCAGAAAATAAAGAGATAAAACATAACTTTCTTAAACAAATATCCTCTAAAGAAATTATTCAATATTAAACAATCAATATAAGTAGGACTAAAACATTTTGTTGTCTTGGTCAAAGCCCTACAACATTTCTTGATTGAGTGTGATCTGTCTTGTCCATAAGTCAAGACTGCTTCTTAATGAAATTTCAGGTTCTTTGTGTTACCAATGTTCCTGAACATTAAAAAGGATAAACTGTTATTCCCAGTGGCTGTAAAACTTTGAGGAAATTTATTTCATTAATCCAGAATTGGGAACTTACATTAATTACCCCTTCAGTGACTCTCTTCCTGAAAATATCCTTTGTCTGAATCATCTACACAAGAATACAATTGGAAGCACATAAATAAAAATATATAAAATATATAAAAGACATTTCTGAGACATAAGATTGCCCTAGGAAAATTCTCAAGACGCACAGCATGCTGCTGCCATGAATGGCCAGGACTGTTGCCATCTTGGCATGGCTGAACTACTACACATTTGTTTGATACTTAGCCCCATTAGTAATTCGCATAGTCGTACTTTGCTTGAGGCCTCAGTTGAAATGGGAGGTATTCTTTAGTACAGCTAAAACACTGAAAAATCAGTTCAAAAAAACATTCAGCAGCCATTGCTACTTTAATTGAAAAATGTGGAAGTAAGGATTGAAGAAAAGAAGATATGGTTATCCTTATTAAATATCATACAATTTTTGTACTTATTCAGAAAATGGGAGATACAGCCTCAATATCCTTCTTAACATAAGGATTTTCAAACTCAGGTTTCCCATCCCAAGCTTGAAGCCAGTGGCAAGGATCAAAAGGTTAATTCATTACATGCTTCTGAGGAACTTCTGCTGATGAAAAGTAAAGCTGTTCATTAAATTTATAAAGCTTTCAAATTAAAAGCAACAAACTGTTTACTTTTCCAGTCATACAGGCTGACTGGAAGACCAAAGAGAAATATGGTCAATTCCCATAGAAATAAAACCATAGTTGTCAGCATTTATTATAATTTTGCATCAGCATTTCACTCTCTTTTTCTCCTTAAACCTCTTTATTCTTATAGTCTTTTACTCATTATTTCAGCTAACAAAGAAACACTTTTCTAATTCTGAACAAGAATCTTGAACAACCTATATCTTGGACTATTTCTGGCAATACTGGTATCATGAAGGAAGATAAACAATTCCAAGAACTTATATAGATTGCTATATTCTTATTCTATTTCCTGGGCATCCACTATTAAACACATTTACTACCATGATACTGGGCTAGAGATCTGGTATAACTGCTCTTACAGTTCCACAGGAAACACTTTTCCTTTATCTGAAAGTATTTATTAAAGCACTTTGGCTAGTACCCAAAGGATATAGTTTGTAGAAGTAAGAAGGTATTTTTTAGTCTTTTTTTTTTCACATGTCTATCTTGACAGCTTTGATAAGTAGTTTTAAGACTGATTTATGTGGAAATTACACATATATTCTGTTCAGTAAGTAACTTTTTTCTCTTCGTCTGACATGGTAGAAAAGTCACCACTTTCTGTATTTGTAGACGCATACACAAAACAAGACAAGTTCACCTAGTATTAGGGTTCAGAATTTAGCATATTGGTAGGTGATAAGTTTGTGTTGGCTACAAACATATTCTAGTTCATGTATACTTTGCTGATCCTTCACTTGCTGATTCTTTCTATGAGAAGGCTTCTTTGTAGTCAGCATAGGTTCCTTTAAAGTTCAATTAGAAGGTAAAGCAATTTAATGGAAATACATTTAATATATATGCCTAATTGCCCATTAATTAACAAATTGGTACATTTCCAAATTTTCACAAGTGTCTGCTTATTAACACACTTTTATAAAATACTCTTGCTGTTTGTTTAGCTTAAGAAAATATTCAGATAAAGTGACAGTATAAGTAAACAAGCAGTAGTAATGAATAAAACCAAAAATGTCTTGGGGCAATCATTCATTTTAAACTAACACAAAACAAGCTAAATCAAAGGACAGTTGGAAATTATCCTGAGTATCATTCACTTCATCTCAATTTATGAACTTTATTTCTCTATACATTTACAGTATCCAAAGATGCCTGAGATGTCTTAATGGAGCTGGTAGACACTAAATGACACTAGCTGTAAAACTATTTTCTATGTCTGAAGAACAGAAGAGCTACAGTAATAGCCTCTTGAATGGCATTAGATGCCTAGTTTGATCATCTGGACTTGGCACTAGCTGTCCAAAATGTCTAAATATGAGCAAGGTGTCTAGTTTCTCATTATAGAAGGTCCCCTATCTGTTTAACTTCCACAGACTCTTTCACAAGACATGCCACAATGACTTCTGAATTAAGTACAATCAATTTTGTCTGATTAGGTGATTGTTGCCACCAAGTACAAAGTAAAGGGTGCAGAGTAAGTAATGGGACTGTATGTCATGCAGGTGGACTAGGGAGAAATTAATTACCAGTTACATCATCACTTCTAAAAGAAATTATGTACATAAGAAAAGGTCTAAGCCAGAAATTCATAGCCCCATTGTCATTACAGTATATCTGTAGCTTAGCAGAGCATATTTACTATTTTATATTGGTAACCCACCCTGAGACTGCTTAAAATGCTCTCAGACATGTAGACATATGATAATTATGCATTATAGAGATGATCCCACAGACAGCTAGCTAGTCAACTTGAGACTGGCCACTTTAGATCCATCAAAATATGCTGTCATTGATTAGCTAAACTTAGTGTTCACCACGTAGACAAGACTGTAATGGGGGCTGTGACAAAGAGGATCATGCGCATAAAGTGTTTGTGTTAGATTGTACCATAAGAGTAAATCTGAGTACTGCAATGAACAAAAATACAGTGGACAGGATGACAGGTTTCAGTTCAAAAGGCATTTCAGATATAGCCACTTGGCTCTCTCACTTTAGCTGGATTCCTACAACTTAGCACAAATGAAGTACAGATACCGTCTGCTTTTTTTAGCACATTCATCTGCATGTGGGGTGAAAAAGAGAAAGAGTGAATAGAAAGAGGTGAGGTTTCACTTCTTATAGCTAAACCACTGAAGAAAAAGATGTGAACAACACTATATCTTGCAGATACAGGCTGTCATTTCTAGTCCTGAGTTACCTGTAATAACTATATATTCACACCTTTATGTCTATATAAAACAAAACAGAGATAATTTTTCACCAAGTGGCATGGTCCAGATCACATAATAAAATTTGTCTTTCTTTCCATTTTCCCCATTCTTACTATTTCCACATTCTTACTATTAACAGTACCTGAAAGGTACTCTGGTAGGAACTGTGCCAAGATTTTTTCTAGAAAAGTGCTAAGTGAAACAGACTATTTCTTCCCAGAAGTTTGATAATGATTGAGCTAAAGCTTTGAGCCTGCTTTATGTAGCCACCTTGATTCCTTGTCCCAGTGACATACTAGTAAGCCCAGCTGTATATGGTAATGCAGACATAGAAATATAAAGAAAGCTTTCTTTGAGATAAAGAAAATACTGTTGAAACTAGTGGTCATAATCAGTGTCCTTCATTTAATACTGTAGAAATGAAAATGCTTTCTGAAACTCAGAAAAAACTTTGCTGCAGTAGGCAAAAGTCTGTGGGCAAGAAAAGGCACATGAAATCTGCCTGAGAATGACCTAAATGGAATGAGATCATCACTGAAAATTTGTAAGTTCATCTGTAAGTGCATAAGTACCAGCAGAGAGACAAAGGAGAAAAATAACAATGGATAAGTGCAGAAACCAGTTAGTAGCAGCAGCAGAATTTGGGACCGAGGAGGAAGAGGCTTTTGGGGAACTGTGTTTATCAGTAGAAAAGATAAAGGAAATAAAAATCCCTTGTTGTTTGAGTCCTCTTGTGTTTAGAGATTTTAAAAAAATAGATCTCTCTGTTATAACAACCAAACTGCATCAGAAACTCCTGATTCAATTGAATCAATTTCTTCTCATACTGGAAATAATGCACTGAATTCTGAACTTTGACTAGTTGCTCAGGTCAAATGACTGCTTCTACAGCATTTTTTAAAAAGCACTGATAGTTAAAAAGAAGACAGCAGATGAACACTAAAAGTTTAAAGTTCTGTCATGAAAGCAGGCAGCTTCTTAGTTTGAAATTTATTTAAAATTAATCACTGTATCATTTTTGTTGTATTTGTATAATTTCAATTGGAAAAACAGTGGTAACCAGAAGTCTTATATTACAAGTGAAAGATCTCGAAAAGATCATATTGTCTCTCTCACTGAGCACATCATCAGCAAAATTATTCTGCCCAAGGCACAGGAAACAAATACTGTTAAGTACACCACCATTCCTGTTATGATCTCTCTACTGTCCTCAAGGACTGTCATGTTTCTGACACTAATTTCCTTATATGTCACTTCTTGTAACAAGTCTGTGTGTCCTTGTACACACTTAGCTTGTTCATCTGCATTCACAGCTATGAACTTTCAGGACTGGAGGGGTAACCAAGGACAATAGTTCTTCCTGATGCTCTAGTGCTGTACTGAGAATAAAGATAAATTACCTCATTTCCTAACAATGCTGAACCTACTGTCACACTAGGATTAGACAATGAAAATAAATGTATTACTGTCTTTGACTTATTCTCAGTAAAATTCAAAATATCCGAATTATCTATTAATAACCTTTTATATTTATGCATACTCTCATCTTGTTGTGCTTTATACAAAAGCCTATCACTCAAACTCTCTAAGAAACAGAGAATGTATTTCACCCTTGGTAAATATTAGCATTAAAATAAAATATAGCTATATTTTTATTACTAACAATCACTTATATAGAACTGTAGTATATGCTATGTTTACAAAGAAAGAAACATTCTGAGCTGCCAAAGTTACTTAAGCTAAACAAAACACTAAGCAAACTACTGCAAACCAAGGCAAAGGACAGCTCTCATGAAAGTTGAGGAATGTTAATTTTCACAAAACAAGGAGAATTAACTTATAATACATATTTTTAAAGAAGTCTTTAAAAAGTCCCATATAGATAAAGACAAGGTTCATTCTAGTTGTACAGATGAAGTGTGTACAGTTTGTGATTCATACCTCCAGTTTCACTTGTTGACCTCAGTTGATCTCATCTAATTTTAGGTAGCAAATATTTATAATTGAAATTACCCTGTTTAGTCTATTAAAACAGGCATGCATCTCCAAAAGGTGAATCAGATCTCAAAAAATTCCAGAAACATGTACTTTTATTTAGATGCAAAGCCTTGGCTAATAATAAAAATATATTTTCTAATATGTTTACAATTTTCTTCTAATGTTTATATCCTTACACATACATCTTGGTAAGAGCATCACATACTTTGGTCTGTATGGCAAAATAAACTAATAGTTTGTTCCGTCTTGCTACATAAAAGAGGGCTATGAAGCAATCTAGACTGCAAGTTCCTGTAGAAATTTTCTGCATATTACTATTTTTTCCAGAGCTCTGAATTTAACGCTGACCTAATTTAGCCAGAGACATCTAGACATTGCACTTGTATTGCAGTACAATTGCTACATAACCAAAGATTCTTCCTGGTTTCCTCCTCCAACCTATTTGTAAATTAATTGATCCAATAAAGTATTGTTGAAGGATTCAATCTGTTCTTCGTAGTGGAGTGGAAATATATCCTTACCATAAAAATAATTTGTGACCTGTTTTCTCCCAAAGCTATGTGACTAATATTCTGTTACAGCCTACGTATACCAGGACAACATCTTGGTAACTATGATAAAAGTAAATTTACAGAATTTCTAGATATCTTTCATGTTCACCATAAAGTACATGATGATACTTTTACTAACAAATAAAAGTTTAAAACATTTTTAAAGGAGTTAGAAACTCCAAGCCAAATTTGTGTATGTATAAATAATACTTAAAGCCAACTGCATATTAGATTTATTATAGCTAACAGTGCTGAAAGTACTTAATCAGGGTACGCTCTCCCATAGGGGTCTTTATGAGCATAATTAATATCATGTAAGAAGACTAGTTCTGTACTTTATTATATATTATTTTAATATACTAAAAAGCTAGAACACAAGAAATGATTAATGAGAGAATTTCAAAAGATTTATACATCTCTGGTGAGTACCAAGATGTTATATCCAGCATTCAGCTTGGTTGCCAGAAAATGTGCTATTTTGCTACTTTTCACAAAAGTAAAGTGTTTAAAGGTTGTTTATATTCCTTTCTCCTAGTCCTCTCTCACACACAAATACACACTACACACACTCCCACACAGACTGCTTTGCAAGGAGAGTAAAAAATAATACTATTGAAACTAATGAGTGAACACATACATTTCAAAAATAATGTGCTTTTTTCACAGGTAAGTTTCTGAAAAAGGCATCCATCAGTGGGATAAAATATCTGAATTTCTTTTTTGGTATTTTAATATTTTCTTGAAAAGATTTTTTAATATTTGTTGTCACATCTTGAAACAGCAGAGACAAATGATTTTATGTGACGCAGCCATCAAAAAGACTAGGTAAATTAATAACTCTTCATATGGCAATTGTATACTTCATCCCAAAGGTTTCAAAGGCATCTACATCAATCAACACATATTTATAGGGCTTCAGCATTATCCATTTTATGGATTCATTCTCCATTTACAATAAAACTTATTTTTTGAGCATAAGGTCTTATATTAGTTCATACTTTATTTTAAAAACTTTTTCTTCATAAATTCTGCCATAATCAGAACTCTCCTTTTTATAAAAATGCAAAGGGTGTAGGTGCACACACGTATATGTAGAAAGATACAAACTCATTCTACATATGCTCCAAGCCAGTTGGCTATCAACCACCTTGACTTTAGAAGGCCTACAGCCACAACAATCTGGCATATTGACACATCAGAGCACAGGGAAACTTGCATCTATCAGCACACATCCATACAACAGTGATTTCAGATATTCTCAGAAAATAATTCATACAACAAGAAGAATGAGGAGCACAATGTATCCTAAATTATACCCATCTGTATTCTGCCACTGAGTAGGTGGAAATAGCCAGGCATGAAAGCTCTCTCTTTAAAAAACTGAAGGTACAGTCCTTTCACAAGAATTAAAATAATATCAGTCAATTTCAGCCTTTTTTTTCCAATAGACCATTGGTGGGATTCTTCTTCCCTAGCTTCAGTTTCTAAACAATAAGGTCATGATTCATCTGTTCATTTGCAGTACCATTTGCAGTTGGCTATCCTGTCTGTGTTCCAGTTGTTACTCCAGGACACAGGTCTCGCACAGTTCCCAAGACATATTTATCAGCCACAAGTGGAACTCGTAGATATCCCACACCATTTGAAACAGTGAAAATAATGTGCGTGTTCTACATTTAAGTCTGAGAAAATCACCTCCAGGTTCATTTAGTTTCATCCTAAGACTGGTGTCTCAGATTGTTCAGATCAATGCCTCTGGAGTAGATTGGTTCTCTCCACTGAATGACTGTATAAGAAGCTTACGTGCCCACAGATAAGCATCTTTGGAGGATCTAGGGTTTCCAAAACATATAAAATGTGTTGGTAGATATTTCAGAAGAGCTATGGAAGACATATACTATGATAGAATCTTCAGAGTATTATGGGCAGTCACCAGGGCGAAGAGCTCCAGAGCGGAGGACCATGCCGGGGGATCTTGCTGAAGTGACAAAAGCAGCTTAACCGCGGTAAAAAACAAAAACCAAGCGCAAAGGCAAAAAGTGCAGGGAGAGAGAGGGTGCCTCAGCCCCCCCTTGTCTCTTCCCAGCGCAACAGGTGTGGCAGGCATGCCCTCCCCCTAGTAACTGCACCATCTTCCCAGGTGCCCTTACAAAACAGGTATGATGTTCTGCAGGGGGAACCAAACAAAGACCAGGAAGGCAGCTCGCCTAGCTTGGAAGAACCACCAAGGCTCAATAAGAGGAAGCCACACATAAAAACATCTTCAAGTAAGAAAGACAGACGGGTCCTTGTCACAGGGGACTAACTGCTGAAGGGAGTGGAAGGTCCTATTTGTAGATGAGACCCACTCATCAGGGAAGTCTGCTGCCTCCCAGGAGTCAGGGTTAAGGACATTCAGATAAAACTCCCTATCCTAGTTGAACCATAAACTACTACCCACTGGTGGTCTTTCAGGTAGG
>NW_010201250.1:0-14082 GCF_000695765.1 Mesitornis unicolor
TCTTTGGAGAGCTTCTCTGCCTTCTAGCAGAAGTTTGGGTTTTGTATGATCAGAGACTATGTACACAGAATATAGCTGGCTTTTTCTGTTAGGATAAAGTATTTTAAACTGAGATTTCTTTCTACATTTTGCATCCACGGTAGGGTGGGTTTTTTTTGAGGGGATGTGCAATGATGGAAAGTTGGGCTGGCTATAGTTATTTCTAAGCAGCATTGCTATCTTTATTGCCACTTGTCTTAATTGCCATTTGACAACTTGGAAGTAAAGCACATCACTATATTTAAAATTCACAACCGCTTGTGCATATCAGCTAAAGGGCTTAATTACAGTGGTACTGGAGCTGAAGACATAAACATCAACTAAACCGCAAACACAGAAATGACACGCTGTTTTCAACAACTATACCATCTTGAAAAAAGCTGTTAGTCCTAAGGACAGCAAAGTAATTCTTCTCTGTATAAAATACTATTTTTATGATTAAATTTTCAGCAATGGCATTTTAACCAACATGCTTTTTTTAATTTCCCAGTTTGAAAGGCTAAATCTTGCACTTCAGAGAACTCTTGCAAAACACAGAATAAAAGAAACTAGGTATGTACGTGCGATGGGTTTGCAGCTAACTTCAGAGCAAAAACGTTTTGCAGACAGTTCATAAGGGCTGGGGTGATGACTGGGAATCTTGACTTCTGGAATCTGTTTTCAATTATCTTGTCAAAGTGGTGTGTAATATTTCATGTAATGTAAGTTAATAACTACTTAGTTTATTTTAAAATATTCACAAATATTTAAATCAATCACAAAGCTGACTTAATGGGCACATTTAGCCATTTGTGCAGGGAAAAAAGCAAGGACTTTGTTTAAAATGAACAAGTGTTTTGGAGTCAGTGACTACTCAGGCATAGATGGAAAGGTGGATATGGTTGTATATGGATCCAGCTCAGTGTTTCTAGATCCTCAGAAAATAATTTTAAATGCAAACAATTAGTATTATACAAAAAAACTTGGCGTCTGATACAGTGAACCATCACGTGCTACAGATACTGATATACAAGTTTTTACTGGGCTCACTTGACTTCTGGTTCTGAGGAACTTAGCTTGATTTTCAACACTCCTCCGTACTAATCCAATATTAAGCATTTGAGCCTTGTAGGGAATGAGAATTTCTTAGCGTCTCATAATACATTAAAGATTCAATTTATTGAATGCATCTGGGAAAAAAAGCACCTCAGTTTAAATCTCCTTTCAAAAATAATAAAGAAGAAAGTTGGAAACCACACTGTTGCTCGCCTTGATAAGAATAGATAATTACAATGTAACTTTTAAATTCTGCTTGATATTTTTAAAGCATTTTACATGCATTGACTGAACCAAAGATAGTTGGTCCGATGTGCATTGGAATTGTTGTCTGGCTTATTGACCACTAACAGCTGAAATCAGGGCTGTAATTTTGTGTCACAGAACCTCAATTGCTACCAGTGAAGAAGTAATTTTGAACTTAATAGTTGTTATTGGTATTTCCTCTCAAAACAATAATACCTTCTCACCTCTTCTGAATTGAATGCAATGTAATTTCAATAAATGCTTGAATATAAATTCCAGTTGTATTTTACAATATGTTATGAAATACAGCTATAGATTCAAGCAAAAAAACCCAAACCAAACAAAAAATGGGACTGTTGCAATCTAAGAGTTTTTAATCAATGACAGTCTATAACATTTGGCCTCAATCCATAAGCTGGGCTCAGACCACTAAAACTTTAATTTAACACAAATTCACAGGATAATCTAAGATCCTACCAAGACCCTATTTTGAACTAATGAAAAACTGCCTATTTGATCAGCAAAACTTGATTTGTACACATTGAAGACAGAGTAGGCAACTACTGTTATTTACTGGTTTTACCATGTTTACCTTGATTTTTCAGGGGGTTTATTTACATTTTTATGATCTTTACAGACAAACTGGGGATAGAGAAGATTTTGAAAAAATAATCAGTGATCATGCTAATGCAGCAGGTAATGTAAACTTGTTTAATAATATATATACAAATACATAGATTATATCTACCCCTAAGATCCCATAAGATCGAGAGTGAGTTGTAACATACATTCAGCACTAAGTTACAGTTTATACTCATGAAAAACTGTTTGATCCCCTTCACCTTCTGAAGGACTGCAGTCTGTTGGAAGAAAACTGCTGTAATTTGCAATACAGCACTCTCTGGCTACATCTGTAACAGTAAATGAACATTTCCAGGAACAGAAACATGGTCTTCTGTACCCTTAAACTGTTAAGCTGGCCCTGGCACACAGTTGGCCTGTGAGAGATAACACTTTTCCAAATGATTCCCAGTAACAGCAGGGGAGATGGAACGTTCCCAACAGCCAGTCTGCATGCAGCTATCCTGTTAAAACAAATTTACTATCAAAGGTGTGAGCTGTTCTGTGCCAATTGGCCTCAGTGCCCAGGAATATTCCCGGGGTCATTTAATTTATTGGATCAGGTGTAATACTTATCTCTGCATGTGTGCACAGATCCTATTTTATTCTTACTTTTTATTCCTTTTTAAAGTTTCTAAATTTCTTGTTTATCTCTTTTGGGATTGGGTTAGATCCTGTGCCAAACCATGCATTCATTCTGTCTGCATCTCTACAAAGAACACTGAGTCTTGGATTTTTCCAAACTACAACCTATTGACTGCCTGCTTTCCAGGCACACGAGTGCGTCTTTGGTTACAGCAGGGCTCCTAAATGAGAGGGCCCTCAGGTGTCAGCTGGATGAGGGAAAGATATTGCTAATTTGATTTCATCTAGCATGAAAACAGTGGATGTTAGCCTGAGATTCAGCATGATGAGAGCGGTTCTGACTAAAATGTGCTTCCATGCAGGTGTTCCCGTGGAGTCCCTACGGGAATCTCTTGGTGAAGAGCTATTCAAAATATGCTACGAAGAGGATGAACACATATTAGGGGTTATTGGAGGAACCCTTAAGGACTTCTTGAACAGTTTCACTACTCTGCTGAAGCAGAGCAGCCACAGCCAAGAAGCAGGAAAAAAGGACAGGCTTGAAGATGCCTCCATATTATGCCTGGAGAAAGATCAGGACTTCTTAAATGTGTATTATTTCTTTCCTAAGAAAATCACGAGTCTTATTCTATGTGGTGTTATTAAAGCAGCAGCTCATATTTTGTATGAAACCGAGGTGGAAGTGAAGCTCATGCCTCCTTGTTTCCATAATGACTGCACTGAGTTTGCTAATCAGCCGTATTTGCTGTACTCCATACAAGTCAAAAGTGCAAAACCTTCCTTATCTCCGTGTAAACCACAGTCTTCACTGGTGATCCCTGCCTCTGTCTTCTGTAAGACTTTCCCATTCCATTTTATGTTTGACAAGGATATGTCAGTTCTTCAAATTGGAAATGGGATAAGAAGACTTTTGACCAGGAGAGAATTTCAAGCTAAGCCCAGTTTTGAAGAGTATTTTGAAATCCTTACCCCCAAAGTAAGCTGCACTTTTAGTGGAATAATGACAATGCTAAATATGCAGTTTACTGTGCGAGTCCGAAGATGGGATAATACTGATATGAAATCATCCATGGTAAGACACTTAGTCTAACTATTACTTCTGCAAGGAAGGAATTTGTTTTCTTAAGATAAGAATTAAAATAGTCTCATATCATGGTGCATTTTGCATTGTCTTCCTCTCAACATCTACTACAACTGAATAATACTGATTTATTGAGGGCACTCTAATGTAATTCAGATTCTGAAGCCAATATTCAGTCAAAATTCTCCTTTAGGACTTTTGCACAAGTAAAATCTGTTAACTTGATTTTATTAAAAAATAATAGGAAATATTGAGATGAACTCAGTAAATTGAAACAAAGCCAGTGCTATGTCATGGTGCTGAGAATAATGGCTCCTCCAACACAAACTTAAATGTGCAGAATTCTTCTTTTTGTCTTTCTTTCCTTCCTAAGCTAGATCTGATACTGATACTCAAACATAATTAGGCGTTTTTCCTTAATTTGTGGTCTAACTGTTGTACCAGAAGGTTCAAGCAAAATAAACTTATTTGATGGCTCTATGATTTAGCACCCCATGTTTTCTCTTAAGCAACTAAAGGAAATGGACCAGCCTGATTTTCCTATATTTTAGCAAAATGTATTTCCTCTCAAACTTCTTGCTTCTAAACCATTGCTATGCTTTGCTGAATTCTTGTTTCTTTAACTGTTTCAGGTAATGGATCTTAAAGGCCAAATGATCTATATTTTTGAATCCAGTGCCATCCTATTCTTGGGATCTCCTTGTGTGGATAGACTAGAAGATTTTACAGGACGAGGACTGTACCTCTCAGATATCCCAATTCACAATGCATTGAGAGATGTTGTTCTGATAGGAGAGCAGGCCAGAGCTCAGGATGGACTGAAGAAGAGGTTAGGAAAGCTAAAAGCAACCCTTGAGCAGGCCCATCAAGCACTCGAAGAAGAAAAGAAGAAGACCGTAGATCTTCTGTTTTCAATTTTTCCTGGAGAGGTTGCTCAGCAGCTGTGGCAGGGACAAGTTGTGCAGGCCAAGAAATTTAATAATGTCACAATGCTTTTCTCTGACATTGTTGGGTTCACTGCCATCTGTTCCCAGTGCTCACCTATGCAGGTTATCACCATGCTTAATGAGCTTTATACTCGCTTCGATTACCAGTGTGGAGAGCTGGATGTCTACAAGGTACACAATCTATTGCATTTCTGTGGGGTTCTGGGGAAGGAAAGGAAATGAAGACTAAAATGGGGCAGAGGAGAACAGAAGCACAAAAACGATTTTGCCGTAAAACTTCATTATACAAAATGCATCTTTAGATAAATCACAAAACAAACAAATAAACAACAGAAGTAGAATGAGAGAGAAACTCATCAAAACTTAAGAGTTAATTTTAAAAATTAATTTCAATGACAATGCTGTGAATCTGGAGTAAAAAGGCGCTTAATGTAGCTATGGGTGCCTGACAAGTGAGCAAGAAGAAGTATTTTAGCATCATGCCCAGCAATGTGTACAAGTTGTGCAGTTTTTCCTTTTGAATGATACTGCAGGCTTTGCCTAGGACTTAAATAATTTATCAGGACATGTAAAACTCAGTCAATATGTAGGTACGGTTCTTAAGCCATGGACTGTTCTTTGATATATCAAACAGTCTAATGCTAAGGAGGAAATATGCCTGTTTTAGGTTGAGACTATTGGAGATGCCTACTGTGTCGCTGGAGGTTTACACAAAGAAAGTGAAACGCATGCTGTTCAAATAGCATTGATGGCCCTGAAGATGATGGAGCTGTCAGATGAGGTGGTGTCTCCCCACGGAGAGCCTATCAAGGTCATATATTTTATTGTATTTTATGTGGGTAAAGTGGGTATTTTCATTTGTTTAGTTGCTTTCGGGGTTTTGTCTCAAGGAAATTTCACGTCATTGTATTATCTCAGAGAAGCTGGCAAACCAAGTGTGTATGGCTGGAGAAGCCGACCTTTTTAGTCCTATGAATGAGAGCTTTGTGGAGAGGTAAAGATGAAAGAGAGATCTGAAAATCGACCCAGAAAACTTTAATGCAGTGAAATCAATGCATGCACACTGACATGCTGCAGGTTTTTTTTCGGTAGCAATAAAATTGTCAGTGGCATGGAATTCTGATATTGTTTTCTAATGAGGAGAAAAATCCTCTCTCAAATTTAGACCCAATGAAAACATCTAAGTCTTCTGAGGTAAGAGGTATAAATACGAATCATCAAAGGTAGGTTCTGATTGCAGCAATCCACACTTCTTTAAAGGATTCTGTTGCTGCTCTTGTTTTACACTCAGATACTGAACAACTACCGTAAGATAATGATGTCAAAGCCACTGTTCGGTTCAGTGGCAGTTATATTTATGGCTTCCTTTCAATGAGGACTTACACATGTACTGGACTTCTCATGTAGGTTTACCTCTCACTGAGAAAAAAGAGAAAGGCTTGTGTGTATGACAAATAATGTGGACCTTCTACTAAGTTTAAATGTCCTGGAATGGGGTTCTATTATCATTAGTGCAGGTGTCTCAGTTTGTTATGTCTTTCATTTGCTCATTTTTAACTTTTATCTGTTCATTCAGGCTGTTCTGGTTTTAGATTACAGAGTATTTGTATTGCAAGACAAAGAAAATGGTGATTAAGAGGACTGCAAGCTCTACATTTATCATGGAGAGCAGCAGTGTTATATTGTAAATGAATGTTGTTCTTTTTGGATTTCACAATATCAAATTAAATTACACTTAAACAATCTGGAAATATCCTGACAATATTATGGCGTGTTTATAACTTCCACATAAATGCTACCTCTATAATTTTGAATGAGGAAGGCTATTACATTTTAAAAAGTGATTTTAAAATAGGGAGAAAAAGATTATATTGTATAAGCACCTACTAGAGGCTTCTTAGAAGAGACTGAATCTTTCTATTTTTAATGAAAACATGCATCTATTTTAATGAAATGCTTCATGAAAACATTGTTTTGCAAAGCAACACATACGTCACACTCTACTGTCATATCAATTGTCAAAGAAAAAGACGTGACTGCAAACTGCTTACTTTAAATGAGACTTCTTTATCGATGTACATAGTTCAGCCATCTTTGCTGCGTGGGTGGATTTTGCTTGTGTTGCAGGCTTTTCTGCTTTTCCACTCAAAATTAGAACCATTTTATTTTACCTAATAATGTTTCTTTCTGTCTTTTATTTAAAGATGCGTATTGGCCTTCACTCTGGATCTGTCTTCGCTGGTGTTGTTGGGGTTAAAATGCCTCGTTATTGCCTATTTGGAAATAATGTAACCCTTGCCAATAAGTTTGAATCTTGCAGTATACCTAGAAAAATAAATGTCAGCCCAACAACTTACAGGTACAGTATTTAATATGTGCAAAATGTCCACCCGAAGTAGTTACTGTAATAGTTCATCATCTTCCTGTGCTTTTTTTTCCCCTTGAAGTACTGCTGTTTATTTTCCTTTTCCTCTTTTTATCTGACTGCTCCTGAATGCACCATGGTTATTTTTAGTCAGAATGCAACCAGCAGCGGCAAGAAAAAGGGTGAAACAGAACAGCTGATATTTATTTTTCAGATGTCACTTTTAAAATAGATGGACTGTCTGGGCCAATTTTGCTTCTTACCCTGCAGCTGTATACTTCTTGCTGTGTTTTTTTTTCTCTCATATGGTTGGCTCTGCTTTGAATTATGTGGCTTTCACGGTGAACTGGATGCCAAACTGGCTGCAGGTGCCCTTGAAAATAGCAACCTAACTGAAGAATTGTCAAACATCACCCTACACATCTTCGTTGTCTTTTGGTTAGGGAAGATGAATGTATAGGTTGCAATGAATCAGCCACACCAGTGTTTAGTTTATTCAATTCTTGGTCCCAACTCAGTTCAAACCTTTTAGTATGGAACTTAGGCTGTACTATTTATCTACTCATATCAGACATTTTTAGTAATGCATACCAGGTGATTATGTAGACAGCCAGCAAGCTCTCCCATGGGAAATACAGCTTCTTTCCTTTGTTCTCCCGACCTAATACTCTTTTTATATTAACTGTTTAATTGTGCTTAAAAATCACCTTGCAATATGTTCATGGCCAAGTAATAATGTCCTATGGGTGCCAAGCAAAATAATAGGAAACTCTTTTGAATTTGATGAGAACAACAGTCTATATCTGAACTCCAGATCCAGGTCTGAGTTTTATGCCACTGACTTGTTAGACCATTGTATCTTCCAGAGTTGCCAAAAGTTTTCTAAGAATGAACTGTAGAGAGTGAATCTACTAGGAGAAAGTGATATGGCTGGCTGAGTAAAATAACTAGAATTATTGATATAAATATCTTTTCCTGTTAAGGAAGCTCTGCTACCCCCACCGTAGCCTGGACAGTCGTTTGTTCCCACTCAGCTTGTACCCACTGCCATGTATCTGGTAATGTCAAGTGGCAAGGTGCTGTGGCCAGTATCAGACAGAGAATTTGGCACAGGACCCTGACACCCCCTGCAATGTGTGCTGTGTGACTTACAAGTTGCCGAGTTCCAGATTATCTCATAGAGGTGATTTAGATAAAAGAAGCACAGGTACTAGGGCACACAGCAAGTAAACTTTTTGATCATGCACTCTAAACAAACACAGAGCTAGCATTAGCATTGCCAGTGGTTTTTTTATGTCAGAAGAACAGCTGGCCAACAGTGATGTTTTTCCCATATTCATATGGAAATAATTTTGAATGATACTGGCTGCAGTCTTTCCTTAAAACACTTCGTCCACACAAGACTTCCCTATAAGTAGGTTTCTGCATGGCTGTGTATTCATCTCAAGGGAATATATGAAATGAATGTACAGTTGAAAAAAAAAGATCATTCTCTGAGTGCCTAGAAAATAGACAATTTGGTTAAAGGGTAAACTATTGTTATTATTATTGTGGTATGTTTGGATTTTTAGCTGAGCGAATGATGTGTTAACCTCCTTTTTGCTTAGTGGTTTTTTCTTTTTGATTTGTACACTAATTCTAAACACATCATTGATAACATTATGGCACCTTGCACAACTCCTCGATATTGCAATAATTGTTTGGAAGCTTGGATACCAGTCCTCAGTATTTATCCCTACAGATCAGCAATCTGGTTCAGATACAGAAGACTACTCTGTTTAGTGGATGCACGTGTGAAAAAGCAAAATTACTAGAATTGGTAAGAGGATCTGAACAGTTTAGTTAATAAGCTTTTCAGTGTTTCATTACTTGAAACATTAATTATGGTGCCATTTTCATCTGCAAATCTGATCTAGCTTTCAGTACTAAATATTTTTTGGAAATACAACAAACATAGTGCCTACATGCAAAACATTGTCAAGAAAAAATAAAGAGAGGCAATACTGCTGTTTGCATTGGTGCACAAGTTCATAGGTTATCAATGTTACCACATAAACTGTATTTTTTTATATTTTTAGTAAATAACATATAAATTAAATTAGATTATGCCCTGCTACATTCTGCCCTGCCGCACATGGAGAATTAGTGAATGTCTGCACTTGTAGTAACAATTAGTGACTGATTCATTGTTAACCAAGATGATTGATTTTTGTTCTAGGTTGTTAAAGGAATATCCAGGTTTTGTGTTCACACCTCGGTCAAGAGAAGAGCTTCCACCAAATTTTCCCAGTGATATCCCTGGAATTTGCTATTTTCTGGATTCTTATAATCAAGAAACAAACTCACAGACTTGGTTTCAAAAGAGAGATTTGGGAGATGGTAATGCCAATTTTTTGGGTGAGGAAACAGGAATAGACTAAATTATACATTCACAATGTATAGAATGAATTTATAAATATTTTGATTTTTTTGTATAAATTGAAAATTTTTAAAAATGTATGAAACATGAATGCACTTTAGATTGTTAACACCTGAAAGCCAGTATTAAAATTTCAGGAAGTATGTCACTGACTACTTTTTATTTTTCCTTTTCATAAGGAACATAGTCACTGAAATAATGTTGCAACTTTGCTGTTGAAAATGCTACTAAAAACTACATCTTCCCTGTGGTAATTTGTAAGTGCTATGTAACGACTCTCTCAGCTGCTGAGAATTCTAGATGTATTGTACATGCAATGTGTCAGGAAATGTAATGTGCAAGTGATGCAGCCACATGCAGTGTTGTGAGCTGGTGCTTATCAATGACTATTAAAATGTATTTTCATAGTGATTCCATAAGAAAATATCCATTAAAATATCATCACTGCTTTCACATACTCCTTCCAATGCATTATTTGGGCCCTATCCTAGAAGCTGCTGACCACCTTCTAACAGTGGCTGGAGTTGAGGGTGCTCAGCATCTTCTGGATCAGGCTGCTAATTGTAGCTAATACACATATACATAGCAGAGTTTGCTGCTTACTGTTTCATGAACTTTATTTTGTGTATAAAATGAATATAGATTAAACCACTGTATAATCACATACTAAAGTCTCTGTAATCATCAAACAATATTTTCATTCTTGGGGGTTTTTAAAATACTTTACAAAAATAATAATATCCACTTGCTATTATGTATTAGAGCAATAAATGTTTTCTTTTTGATGTCATTTAAATTTGAAATGTTTTAAAAGAAGTGTAATAAAACATGCTTTGGAGTGTTTGCTTAGAAAGGAAATTCCAGTCAGACTGTCTAAAACGGGACAGAAGCACCCCAGTTTAAAGTTGTGATCCTCATTCAAGGACAGCAATGAGGGCGTGACATGTTATTGAAATGCCTATGGTACACACGCTTTAAAGTTGCCAGGGAAATCTACAGATGAACAGAAATGCTTTAAAACAGATGAACACATATACGAAGTATTAATATTATTACAGTACAAGCTTTTTGTGGGTGGTGGAACATGTGTTGAGAGCTCTGAAGGGTCTGCATCTGGAGCTGACAGAACAGAGTTGGTTACAAGGTCTGAGTTTAGGATTTTGCCTCTAACTTGCAGATCCATCTGCACGGAAATTTCTCTGTGTTGCAGGTTGATCCCAACTGCAGGTTGAAGAACTGCTCACACACATACAAATATTTCCAGTAGCATCAAATATTATTAGTTGTTATTTTAACCTTTTAAACGCTTGGAGTTTGGCATATTGAGCCATAAAGTCTTTCTTCAGGCTACTTGCCACTGAACCAGATTTTCCTCTCTGAATATCTTTAGGGAGCAATTACATCAGGCTATTCTCTTCATTTTCTGAACTTGAGTGGTTCATTCTGAAGCTTGATACACTGTTTTATCCTACTATTTTGCACTAGAAACTCATACATAACATATACCATCAGAACTTTGAGAAAAATCCTCCTAAGGAACTAGCACTAAGCACATTCTGAAATCACATTTTAATTCAGATTTCCTGTAAGCAGCATTTGAACAAAACTTGAAACATTGAATCCTGCTATTGCTTGAGGTCTCCTATATCCAGCCAAGATGCTTAGAAAGAATTCTGTGACACAAAAAAGGAACCTAAAAGTCTCTCTCTATTATATATATGCACATCTCTCTCTTGCATGTGCCATTTATATACATATATACTCACAAATATACAGCACACATATTTTGTAACACTTTTAACAGCAGTGTTTCAAGGAAACAAGAACTATGCAAATTTTGGCAACTGATCTTTGCAGTATTATTTTGGTCGGAACATTCTGTTGTATTGACATAAATACCCAGAGGCTGATAGCAGTCCCATGTGCGTGCTCCTGGATTTAAAATTGTGGGAGTATTCAACTACTGACTCTTCAGTAGGCTTGTGACATTAAGCCAGTCATGACCGAAGTCAGTAGGAATCCATCCACCCCATCATCTGTTGGATGTTAAAAACGAAAAAGGCTTTTAAATAAAAAGGATTTCTCTCTCCATATCTACCGAATGGGAGGGACTCTTGGGAGTGAATTTCCTTTTGTCCCTAGGAAGGAACAGTTGCTGGACTGGGCAATGGCCATTCTCAAAGCCAGATTTCATATAAATCTGTCATCGTTCAGCAAAAAAATCATGGCAGTCCCTGACTCCTTCCTAAGTGTCTCTCTGTAAAATAAAATATGCTCTAGGCCAAAGTTCTTGTTACAGATCAATGTCATCTTCCAAGATTACTTTTTATAACTCTCTCTTTTTTAATACACCCTAGGCTACATTACAAGCTAAGATAGAATTGCTGTAGAATTCCTTTTTATTTCACTATTTTTTTTCCTGAAAAGTTCAAAAAGTTCCCACATCTACTTCAGCCTTAGGTCAGAGAAGAATCCTGATCAGGTTCTTAAGTGTGTGCATAAAGCAATATGCTTGAACCTCACAGAAACAGATAGGATTTAGGCATGACTTTAAGACAGTGCTTCAAGAATGTGCTTTAAAATGGACTTATGTTCAGACCTGTTCTGCAAAAAGCCCACAAGTCTATGTTTAGCCTTAAACATAACTCAAGAATGTCGGTCTCACTGCAACTGCTCTTCTAAGTTTTTCTGAATTAATATCTGTTTAATAAGGGAAAATTATTTCTAACTCATCTTTTCACTTGAATTAAAGTCAATGGAAAAAAAAAGGAATTAGAAACCCAATAAGCAAATTGTTGAGATAAACAGAAGGAAGGCAATTTAACTGATATAATACCGGGAGATTTTGCAAGGAAATAAAACAGTTGTTTTTAAACTGATATCTTGTGTAATATTATGTTGTATGATATTGTGAAAGTCTTCAGAGACTATGCAATGCTATTTATATAAACATACAACTATCTTACTATTATGTCCAGAAACAGCTTTGTTATTAAGTGAATTTTTAATTTATTAGTTCATGTAGATTCTGTGGGGCTGATTCCTGTTCACATTTACACTATGTGATGGAAGATACATTTTTATCATTCAGGAATTTCTTTGCCAAAGAGGCCCTTGAAATGAATAAAAAGTGGGTCCTTTGAATCTTAACAGTGACATAGCTAAAGTAAAAGCTATAGCAAAATAATTCAACTAATTGTATTCCATTCAGGCGAGACCTGATAAGATTTCAGGGAGATGTTGGAAAAAAATACTCATTGATGGTGTTGGAGGAAGTGCAATTAGTGTGGAGTCGATGTTTTCTTTCTCTCTGAGCTACTGTGCAAAATCAAAGCAAATAAACTCACAGACACTGAAGTGTGCAGATAATTGAGCCTCACAGATCTATTTTTTTCCTGTGAAATCTTACAAAGGACGAATGGACTTTGGAATCGGACTTTGCCCAAACCCATTTTATTTCTCCCATTATTTTCTTCTGCATTCTCTGCAGAAACAGCTGCAACAGATTGTACAGGAGGCAAAATCAGTATTTCTAGCTGAAAGCCATCAGAATTAAGGTGAATTTCTCTTGAATCTTGGCACGGGGACCTTTTTTCAAACCCCACCCATCCTCTAACCTAGCAGGCCACTCTCACTGCTGCCATTTTTTTATGCCTGCTCATTGTTCTGCAAAAGCAGTGGAATGGGAGGTTTTGTTTCCTGCAACAGCAATAATTTTTGTGGCTATTTGCCATATAGTGTACAAGGGACTGTGTTTCTATCAAAGCCCTGCACCAGTATATCAGAAGTCAGCTTAGTAGGAACCAAATTTAACTTTGAGGTTGTTTCTGAAAGGAAAGATAGGACTTTCTTTTCTACCTCTGAAAACTGCATGATGTGTGCCACGACAGGCTTTAGAGACCTGAAAACCATCTCTGATGGTATGGCTGCTCACAACTGCATAGGAAGGAAATAATAAAATAAAAGCTGTATTATTTTTTTTAAATTTCCCAATCATTTCTGCATGAGTTCACTAGCAGTCCTTTCCTACAGAGCGAAGGGAGAGAGTAAAACTCACTGTCGGATGTTATTTAGCACTGCTCTGATATTGTTGCACAAATAAAAGATGGAAAGTAATCAATTGTTCTGGACCCTCTGCAACATCCAGATGCAACGGCTTAAAGATATGTACTCTCCTGGGCACAAACAGTAGGATCTGAATGTTAAATATGCAGTTAGGCTGGAACATGAAGCTGGAAAGCCACTCAAAGTAATAAACTGCGAAAGAATCTAAAACAAAGTAACCAACCTTATAAAGTTGCATGTCTCATCTGGGTCAGCAGACTTTTGATGCTAACAGTAAAGTCAAGCCCATGGTTTGCTAATACAAATGGAAATAAGCACATTGCTTTGCAGCCCCAGTGTAAGGCCTCCTTTGAAGATCTGTGCTGAAATTGTTTCCCATTGTCTAAGCAGTGCAAAGTTACAAAATCTTGTGCTGCTACGCCAACAATGCCATTTTTATGTGAGTATCCTACACACACATCATGTAATGGGAAATAACCTAGAGGAAGACATGCAATAACATCCCAAGGATGTGAAAAGGGGCAGATTAACTCATAGATACACTTCCACTCTTCTGATTTTTTCAGCCCAAGCAAAACCTGGCAAAGAAATACCAAGGACAATAACATTACCAGGGGGGTTGGACTACAAGCCTAGGAAAATCAACAGGATTCTTTCCACTGATTGCAGAAGGTGTTAG
>NW_010201250.1:14113-18157 GCF_000695765.1 Mesitornis unicolor
AAGATTTGGACATACAATTAGTTTACTCTGCATTGCTAAGATTACATTCCTCTTACAGGAGCACGCAACAGAGCCCACAGAATTTCTCAGTAACACAGGTTATTGCATTGCAGAACTGCATTGACAAACTGAAGGTTGTTTCAGTTGTCACTTGTCAATACCAGGATTGGAAAATGAATGTAATGGTACAGTGAAAGAGTATATACTGGCACAGCAGAAATAATCAATCTTGCTGAAACAAACTTAAAAAAAGAGCATATTTATGCACCTGAGAAGTATTATTATGACAATGCCAAATGTCAAGTCTCAGATCATTATGAGTTGAAACAAAGAACTAGAAAATACCCATAATTCAGTTTGATGTCAGTAACTACATCTTCAGTAAGTGAAATCCAGCAATATCATATAAGGCAGCATTTTTATTCAGGATTACAGTAACAATATAACTGTAAAAGCAAAGTCTAAAGTAAAAAAAAATGCAACCTATTAAAATACTTCCTTAGTTTTATAGTGCTTGTGTATTAACACAAATCATATTGAACTGAATATAGATATTCTTGGCCAGCTAGTCGTTTTCTCAAAGTTATTGTCACATCAACTGCCCTTTCATACAGCCTAAAAAGATCTTATGCTACTTTTTGTTTCCACGAACCTCAACAAGAATTTCCAGATGAAGTTAGCATCTCAAATCAGGAAAAAAACATGTATACCACCACTTTAAAAGTACAGTAGTTGTTTTTCTCCTGTAATCATTGACTGCAAATCCTTTGGCTTTCTTATTGCCAGCACATTCTGAGAAACAAGTTTAGCGGGACACAAAGCGGAGAAGCTACCTTGTGGGATTTCAGTTACAGAAAACACTTTCTAAAGGGCTCCTTTCATGCCAGCATTCCATCCCATGCACGTCCCAGTTGTGGCCAGTGCCTCAGATATTCTCCCATTCCCATACCAAAAAGCAGCTGGGGAGCAGGTCATGAGCTGTACCTGGTGCGTGAGGGTCCCCACATCGGAATCAGATTGTATGCTATAGTGACTAAGCTACAAGCTTAATGGAAGTGCATGAGATACAGTCCAAATGGCTTCATGATGTGCACAATGCATGTGACCTAACAGCCCTGATACTGATAGGGTTGGGTCTTGAAAACACAGCTAGGTATTGGTATTAACAGCTCAGTGTGACATGTACTTCATCTTGTTGACTTAGAGACTTTCCTTCAGCTGAAACCAAATCTTGCCTAAGACTCACCAGACAGTGTTGATTGGAATCTGGAATGGAGGCTGGCCCCTCTCAGCAAATCACTTGGTTGAATTCTGTAATTCAGCATCTTCCAAACTTGTAAAAGGGGATCCCTGCTTTAGAAAATTAAATCAATCATTGTCTGCTTTAACTCTGCCCGTGCTGTTTTCAGTTCACATTTTACAGATCTTGCCTTGGATGCTAGAACTTGTATTACAATGGCTTAATCACAAGAACAGCCTGAAACAAATCAGAAGAAGAAAGGCAATTTCCAAACTGTCTAAAGCAATTTTGACCTTTGCAGACATCAGCACTTTTGAAAAAGTGTCACACAAAAAATTGCCAGGATAATTTACTTCCTGAAAACCATATTCAAAAAGAATTTTATGTAATCTCTCTAGCAACATTTTATGAGTGTAAGGGTTTACCCCATATACAGATGGAGCAAATGGATTCCCTTAAGACCTATGAAGAAAGGGGATGTTATTAACAATGATTCTCAATCCAGGTTTGTTGTTTCCTGACCCTTTGCCAGCACACCCTGCCTCGGATGTGCTGTCAGGACTTGACATTTTGTATCCTCAAATCTTTTATAGCTGTGTGAAGAGGAAAACTACACATCAGAGGGCAAAACTCCCGGGTGTTGTCTTAGATCTTTCACTAGTGCAGACTCACTACCACCAGTAGGCACGCAAAGTTTGCAAAGGGTATAGAGCTACAACATTTGTATTGCAGGAGATGTTTTCCCATTTTCCCAAAACTTTCTTTCTACCAAATAGGAAAAACAGATGGTGATCTGATGTACTCAAATCCTAGCTAATTTGTGACAAGCTGACCCCTCGTCAGTTATAGGGAAACATAGCCTTTTGTCTGGTCATAACAGTATAAGTTATTACATGGTCTCTGTTGCCTGTTTCCTGGAAAGTGAAGAGATTGCTAGAGATTTTAATCTCTTCAGGTTTTGGTTGGTTTTCTACATAGGTATCTTTAACCAGTAGTTTGGCTATTATTCCTAATAATTTTCTTTCCTCCCTTCAAAAATTTTCCTTCCTTCCCCTCCCTTCCTCCCATAGGAATGGGCTGTCTAGGGAAGTGGTAGAGTCACCATCCCTAGAGGTATTTAAAAGACAGGTAGACGTTGGGCTTAGGGACATTGTTTAGTGGTGGAGTTGGCAGTGCCAGGTTAGTGGTTGGACTCAATGGTCTGAAAGGTCTTTTCCAACCTAAACTATTCTACGAATCTGTGAAAATTAACATATTATTTGTAGGGGTTTAACTGGTTTATATTGAAACTTTTGTTCTTGGTCATCCTTTAAAAAATCTAGAATTGGTTTTCCCAATAGATTTGAAATATGTTAAATTAAGTATAATTTATTATGCCTACGTAACCTAAAACCAGGGTTTCCCTCTGCTGTTCCTAGAATGCATGCTGAGATGAGGTTTGCCAAATGTCTGATGGCTATCCATCCATAATTTGTCTCCTCGCTTACTAGCAGATCTTAACACAGATTCAAAAGTTCACCAAGTAATATATGAGATTTCAAAAGATTTTGAAAGATGTTAACTTACATGTAAGTTCCAACACATATACTCCATCTTTCTTTTTTAAAAAAATAAATTCATAAAGTATGTGTACGTGTCAGATTTTAAACTTACGTTGCACTATCTTACTAACTTTAGCAATTTCACTCACATCTAGAATCCATCAGGACTGATTGGCATCTATGACACTACTGAGTTCATGTTGTAAGGTCTCTGCCCAAGAGCTACCACAGTAGTACTACCATCAAGTATTCATCCTATAATCCTCCCAGAAAAATCACATTACTTCTTGAATGTATTTTGACTCTTTTTAAGTGAGTAAAAAAAATATCAGTAGTCTCCTTAGGATTTTTATTTCATACACTGAAACAAGGTCTTTAGATGGTACAAAGGGCTTTAAAGAAAATGCGCTTTTCAAGTGCTGCACTATCTTTTTGTTCCATGTATATGATAAGATGGCAGTGTGTTGTTTTTGAATTGGCATGTTGTCAGCAATCCTGTGCTCAAAACCTCCTGTTGTACGGGCTATACTGTGCTTGGAGAACTCTTTAAGAATCCATATGCAGGTGGTTACTGATGCAATACCCAGAAACAGTAATATCTGCCATCATTTTGCCCCTCAGATTCTTCACTTTTTTAGGGGACATTTATCTTCTTAAAGGCTAGGTGGATGCACTGGGATATGAAACAACTGAGCAAGCGTTTCTGTTTCTCTGAGGAATGTTCACTTCTGAGGGTGATGAGGCACTGCAACAGGTTACCCAGAGAAATTGTGGATCACTCTAAAAGTGATCAAGGCCAGATTGAATGGGACTTTGAGCAACCTGGTCTGGTGGGAGGTATCCCTGCCCAGAGCAGTGTGGTTGGAATTAGACGGTCTTTAAGGTCCCTTCCAACCCAAACCATTTTGTGATTCTGTGATTCCTGCAAAGCCAACCGCTGTGAGGGCACTGACACCAGAGTTGCTAACACCCTACACGTACCTACCTAATCACTAGTAACCTGCCAGGCACTTGGATTTAACCTTTTGACTCGGGTGTCAGGTAAGTCCCAAATACGGCTGGAGAAAAATATTTGGAAGATCATTTTTGATGCGCAGAAAACTGTAAGACGGAGGAGGTTTTGAAGGGTTCCCCGCTGCGGTGAGCAACGAGGGAGTAAAAAACCTAAGAGGGATGGATGAGCTTTCCAGGCCTGTCTCTCCTTCTCTCTCCCACACAGGCCGGCCTGAGGCGATAGCAAACGCTGTGATCCTGCCGACAGCC
>NW_010201251.1:0-13421 GCF_000695765.1 Mesitornis unicolor
AGTGGTTGAGCTTGGAGGGAGGGCGGGGTGGAGCTTCCGGTCTCGCCTTGTCATGCTCTCCCGCCCGCTCTGGGGTTGAGGGGTAGTTTGAGGTTTCTTGGAGGGGTGGGTAGCGACTTCGAGAAACCTTGATCTCGTCTCTGGCTGTAGAGTTTTTAAGTGCTAAAAGTACGGCCAGGGCTGTGGGCAGCGTGTCCTTCCCCCCTCTGGTGAAGTTGCGGTGCCCCTGGCTATTGGAGCACTTGATGTGCATTACAAATCGATAGTCGCTGGTGCCGCTCTTTTGAGTATTCTGCCTTCACACTTTTAAGAGTTTGCTGGGTTGTTTGGGGTTTTTTTGTGGTCACAAAGAACAGGAACTTTGTTGTTGTTGTTGTTGTTAAAGGAAGGTTTGTTGTTAAGCGAGTGTTGAGATTTTCCGTGTTGGAAGTGGGCTGGAGACACACATGAAGCGATGAGGGCTGCAGGGCTCACACTGCTGTTCTGAAACGTGGCGAGGGAATGTGTAAACACTTTCTGGTTAAAAATACCGCTTGTCCTAAGTTTATTCTGATACAAGTGCTTTCTGTGGGGATATGGTAAATAAAACTCAACTGATGAATATGTTACACTTATTTGGGGGTAAATTTTCCTCTCAAATTTGTATATTGCCTGTGAAGGCTTGGAGAGGAAGGTAAGGCTTACCTGCATAGGATACAAGACCTCTGACTTGCTGATTCTTTTGGAGGTGTTCCAGGGATCAATTATACTTTGCAAGTGTTAATCTTGTAATTAGTTATACAAGGAAACAAAAATACAACACTTAAAAACTTTGAGGCTGTTTTCTGAAGACAATTATGTTTCAGGAGCGTTTTCAAGTTTCTGGTTTCTGAATATCAGCATGTGTGTTTCCCACTGTGGTTTCCTTAGTCAAGAGTTTTAAAAAGTGCTTTGCCTCTTTTCTTGATTTTTCGCCCTGATTTTTCTGATTCTTGGTTCTTAATAAAATAAAAAAAAAATAAAGAAGTCAGGAAAAACAGTAGAAAATGTTGTAGAGTGTTTCGTTGTTTCTTTTATTTATATTGTCATTTATAGGTATTTTAATGCAGGTATCTTCCCATTGATTTAAAATGTGTCAAGTTACTCCTCTGGGCACTCATACAACAATACTATCAATAATGTCTTCCTCAAAGGTCACTGTTCCTCTATAGCTTTAAAATACGAATTGGCAGGTATTTGCCTTAAGTGGGTTGGAAGCTTCTCATTTCACTGTAGGCTCTGTAAATTATTCCCGTCCCTGTGTTGTTTTAAAAGTTGGTTTAAAACTCTTCGCTGGCAGCTTTCCCTATCCTTTTTTCATTTGGAGCTCAGCTTGTATAAGATTAGGTTGGTAGCTGCTGCTCACTCTTTTGCTATTGCTTGTTTGGTTGTGGATAAAGCAGATGATTGGACGTTTTTTCTGAAGTTGTTAAATCTTTGTTTCTTTTTCTCAATTGTTTTGTTTTTGTTGTTGTTATGTCATTCTCTTCAAATTCCACACATTGCCAAGAGCTTCGATCTGTGAGTTGCACTTGGTAGCTCTCTGGGGCTGAGTCATGTTGCCTTGCAGTTCATCCGAGTCCAGAGCCAGCAGCTTGGATCCCTGCGTCCCTGTGTATGTGTGTTGCGTTATTAAGAGAATAGTCATCTCTATGGGTACAGTGAGTGGTTTTCAAACAGCCTTTTTTCGTTGCCTATGCTGTACAGTAAGTACAGATATTATGAGAATTACAGCCCTCGGAGGGTCCTGTGAATGTATGTTGGAAGCAAGCCAGCTGGGAGCAGCAGGTGAAAGAGATACCTATGGCTTTGGTATCAAGGGGGTTAAAGATGAGTCAAGCTTTTGTCAGCTATGCTATGACAGGAGTAAAAGACACAGCATTGCTTTTGTGGTTGCCAGCATGCAGAGTGGAAGGACTGTTTGACAGAAGGCAGCTGAGAGGTGAGGCTGAGAGAGGATGAGCAAACAGCTGCTGTGTGAATGTCAAGGCATGTACTTGTTAGGAGTGGAAAACATAAGGACTTATATTGCCCACTACATCTGTGGGGTACATAAGAATAAAAGGGTCTTGAAAGGATGATGGCTGAAGCTCCCCGACTAAATATTTCACTGTCTGAAAACATTACAGAGTGGACATGAGGTAAATCTGAGGTGACAAATTTTGAGAATTCCACGTTGCATGAGACTGATCCTCAGCCTAGTTAAGGTACTAACCAGTCATGTAATGATGACTGCCGTAAGGATTTGATGAAATCCTGTAATGAAAATGTTAGAGTGCAGGTGTTTGTAAGTCCGGATATGATAAAGGAATCAAGACAATGTGAAAAAAAAGCCTTATTTTGAACTCCTAAGTACCTTAGTGAGGTAAGGATTTCAGATCTGAGCATTTCACTGAAAGACAAAATCATGTGACTTCTTGAAAAGACCAGCTGCTTAGTAGACAGAAAAAAAACAGAGATACAAAAGATTAGAATTAAATTAACAGTTACATTTATCCATTGCAGTATTTTCCTATCTGTTAACTGCTTTTGGTTTTGTTGGGTTGTTTTGTTTTTATTTTGCTTTGCTGGTGATTCATTCCTCTGGAGTTGCTAAGAGTTGTTAGCCTCATGAATGAAACTTATGTTGCTGCTCTTGAATGAATTCCATCAAAGAGCCATTGACAGTAATTGGAAGCAAGAGAGATGTTCTGTTTTGGCTTTCTTTCTTCACCAGCTATTAAAATATTACTGATTTTCTGTAGTCAGTCAATGCATGTGGTTTGGAAGCTGTACTCATTTTTATGGGGTTTTTTTCATGTTTCAAGTGACTTTTTGCTCAGATATGCTGAAACATAAGAACAATGAAGAGGTCGGATGTAGGTTCTATTTATAGCCACATAAATAAGATAAGGTATTACCCTCATGTATGGTATAATTTTTTAAAGGTTCATACAGTATACAGTATGCTGACTTAAATGATATGGTAGCCTTCTAAAAGCTTAAGTCAGCGATTTCACAAGTTGAATGCGAAGTGACTTCTTGCTAATTGTAACACAACACCCTGGCTATCCCAGCCTCCATAAACTTTTGAAGTAATCTCTTGGCGTTTTGACTGAGTGAATACAATACTATGAAAAGGCAACTGTTCACAGGGGCACAGCATTCTGCAGTGTGCTGTCAGGCTGTGGTTTAATGGCTGAGCCCTGACAAGGTCACACTCTTCATCGAGTGTTCTGTGCCCCAGCAGTCTCTTTTTGCAGGTTAGCTGAGGCTCTAAGGGCCGCCAGGACCCAGTGTTGTTTTGATGCCCTACATGCATCTGTTCTGTGAAAACACCAAACAAACAAAAAACCCACAGTGCAACCCAAACAAACAAAGAAAGATGAAAGATAACTATTGTAACTACAGATACCTTTAAGTTCCAGGACTATTTGCTTAAATATATTTTCATTAGCTCATTCTAGAAATGTACAAAGTCTTATGCACACCACTCCCAGTATCCAATTATTACATAGTCACCTGCAATAGCTCTTAAGAATACTAAAGAGGAACAAATGGAAAATCCTTTCACATATTTATTTTGCAGTGTCCCCAAGGATACTTGGCTCTTCTGAGCTATTTAAAAAAAATTAAGCCACGTGTGTACGGATTTGGTGGTTGTTAAGTTGCAAGCCCCTTTTCAAGTAGATGGCAACATATTTACCTGCTTAAGCATAGCAAACTCGGAGACAGAAAGCAAAATCAGTCACCTGTAGTACTCAGAATTCTCTTACTGATAATTTAAGCTGGTATAATAATGGATGCCTTTCCTCCCTTAGTGGGTAATTACTCAGAGAAAATTGGTGATAGCAATGGCAGTTTGTTGTTAGATTATTATACAGTTAATTCAGCTACCTCTATTTTTCCTCTTATCTACATAGATTATGTTTTTCCTAGCAATTGAGTCCTCAAGCCTACATTATTTTTATTTTTTTACTGGTTTCTAGAAATGAAAAAAGATTATTTTCACAGGTGTAATAAGAATAATGTAACAGTTTAACCCACTTTGCTGTTGAACTGCAGTAAAAAAACCAAACCAAAATAAACCAAACCCTCACCTGGTTTTCAGAGTTTCTGTGCAGTATAGAAATCTGTCACTGTTCCACCAGGCTGTTGCAGTACAACTGATGATAATGCCGTGTTCCTGCATTAGTTCTCTCTGCTGAGGATTTAAATCCTATTTTTATTCTTGATTTGGAAAGACAATCTAAATTTGGCTCTGTCTGTACCTGTGAGTAAAATGCACCAGGCACTGTTCTGGGGCCCTGAGGCCAGGCAGCACGGCATGACAGGGCTGGTAGCCACCATTCTTACTAAAACTGCACCACCACCACCCCCTCACATCCCCACACCCAAAATACCTGCATCCAGGGAGTGATCTCTGACCTGTGCTAACCTTGAACCTCCCTGGGATTTGTTTGGGAAAACACCAGCTGACACGAGCCAAAACTACTAGGGAGTATCCTAATAATATAGCACCACAGATTGTCAGGTGCCTAGGTCATCATGACTGTGGTAAATGTATACACATAAAGTTGGAGTGTGTTTTTGCATATAAATATACATACGTGCACACACACATGCACACTACATAAGGGGCCTTTCGTCTTTGTTAGTTTAGGTTGGACTTCAAATAATGAAATTTACTTTCAGTTGGCTTCTTGAGGGATGAGCTCCTCGAAGGGTGCATTGGAAGTACATTGGCAAGACTTGTAAAGACTAAGTCTTTCAAGATTACATTTTGAAATCTTTCATTCACACTAGGAAGAAATCAACTTAAGTATGATACTGTTTCCCATGCAAAATAGAACAGGACAATTTGCTTGACTACAAGCAATTAGAAAATACATTATCTGTTTGCAGAATAATGAAAACTAATTGTGGGGCCAGGCCTGTGTTTGCATATACACCTTGCTAATGAGTTTGTTTGCTGTAAACTAGACAGCCCACTTCAAAACACATCTCCGCCTTAATATATTGTATTAAAAAAGCGTGTCAGCTTAATTTTAAAACAACCTAACCCTCAGGGAGCAATTTTACTTCAGTTGTTCTGTTTCTTTGCTGTTATTAATTGCATCCATCTGCCAGAGCAGGTGCAAAGTCTTTAACTAGGTTCTATTATTTTAGCTCTACCTCTTGAATTTGCCCCATCTGTGTGATAGCGCAGTAATAATCAATGACAATATATTTTTATTTTTTTTTCCCTCTGTTCCTTCCTGCCAAGACCCGTGATCTTAGTTCTTCCTAATCTCAGTCTGGTAAAACAATAGCAGCAATATTTAACTCCAACATCCTATTTAATATCCTACCCAAATACTACTAGGATTTCTTGTTTGACTAGAGAATTAGCAGCTTCTGTTCTTTTCCATTCAAATATCTCTGCTTTCACCAGAATTTGTAAGATTTCCAAACTGTGGTAAGTGGTTGTAAAATATGCACCTAGGGACTTTCCATTGCCACCTTTCTCTGGAGTAAGAGCTCTAGTTTGGCAGGACACAAGCTTGTCTCTATTGATCGCAGTTTAGCGAAGTAAAGACTTCCTCTGTGCTCCTGCAAGTTGAAATAACCTCAGTTAGTGGAGATGTGAACTACATTACTAGCTTTAACGGAAATATTCGAATGAGACACTGTCAGACTTCTGCAGCAAGCAGCAATGTTTTCAGTTTAGTTAATGCAGTGTCTTAAACAGGGAAATCATGCAGTGCTAGGGATTCATAACTTAAGCACTATGATTTATTTGCTTAAATTTCTTCTGTGCCACTCATTATTGTAGCGGCTAATGTGCTGTCCATCCTTCTGAAAGAAGGCAACTTCTTGTGCTACAGTCTGCTTGACTCCTTGACTATGAATTTGTGGTGTAGCTCATGCTTCTTGTACGCTACAAGTTCTCCCAATATTTTGTTTGTGAGCAAAGACAGGAACCTTTTGTCTTTGACTGGTGTAGTAAACATGTTGATTTTTTTTTCTCCACTTACCTTCATTTTAAATGAAGTTATTTTCTTCCAAACTGAAAGTAAATTATATGTTGTGTAAGACAAGTCACTATTTTAATAGAAATGAGTAATTTTTGATCTTTTGCATGGGTCATTTTCAAACACAAACTGAATGCATTTGATATTTGTAATTACTTGCTGAATGCTTCAGATCATTCAGTTATTCTCAGACTGAGTTTACAAGATTTTTGCATCAGTCACTCATTCTACATAATGCAATTTGTGATTCTATTTATCTACTTCATTAAAAGACTATCCTTTTAAGATGAAAAGGAAAATAGCGAATCAGACTTCTGGGGAGAGGAATAAGTGATTTTTGCCTTACTGAAATGTTCATTTTAATGCATTGAGCAGTCATATTTTGAACAACAGTGAATACTGTGCCAAAATATGCTTTTTCATTATTCTATTAATTCTATTGCTTGGGAGAGTATAATGCCTGTTTCCATTAAGTTTTAAATTAAGGCATGTTGTGTCAGATGATATATAAAGAGGTCAAAGTAAAATGAATAATGAAGTGAAGCTTGAAGTACTCTTTTTTGCTGAATTTCTGTCATTTTCCTGCCTAGTTTTCAGTGTATCCAGTTCTACATGGATGCCCCCATTGTCTAGGCAGTCAGAAAGTGTCCAGCAGAACATTGCCACCTTTGTATCAAACAGCACAGAAGTGGCTGTGAGAGTGTGATTTTCTCCTCCCTTCCCCTGCTCCCCGCAACAAGTCTATTTGCCACTGTTTTTCTTTGCTCAGTTACCAGTCACTGGTAAATGCAAAAACAGCTATACTGGTTTATATGCCTGTTGTCCTGCTGTTTTCATCTCTCCTGTCTGTTATTCTTGGGTATTTTTTAAAAGTATCTGGTACTTTACAACTTTTCTTTATATAGGGTAGCACTATAGGGCATAACAAGACATTTCTTCTGATGTAGTTCCTCGCAAACTCTTACTTCATCAGAACTGAAGATGAACAAATAATCTAAGACGATTTCTCTACCTAGCCAGCAGTCATTTGTGCTCAATGACGGCTTCTCATAGGCTTTATCCTGTTCTTGCACAAATTAGCCAGAGTCCCAGTGCTCACTTTTTAAGGAATAAAGTATTCATGGTTAAAGCCTTGTATATCTGAACAGCTGTATAATTTTGGCACCAGGTACAGTACATGGTTGGTACTCAGTAAAGAGTTTGTCACATTAAGTGAAAATTTTTCTTGGGTTTTTCTGTGTAGATATGAATAAAAGGAAATCTCCATAATATTTCCTAGATTGTACCTAATTTTGTTTGACTTATTTTTGTGCTTTTCTCTTTATGAGGGAAGGATAGTCTAAATGCTACATATTTTCATAAGAAATACTTTCAATATTCTTATCTATTGGCAGCTTGGAGAATATGTTGTGCTTAACTCAGTCCTGGTGGAATGGAATGTCAGCAACTGACTTTTTGAATCAGAGAATGGAAGAGACCTTTCAAGGTCATCCACTCCAACCCCCCTGCAGTGAGCAAGGACATCTTTAACTAGATCCGGTTGCTCAGAGCCCCATCAAGCCTGACCTTGAATGTTTCCAGGAATGGGGCCTCCACCACCTCTCTGGGCAACCTGTTCCAGTGTTTCACTGCCCTTATTGGGTTGGCCAAAAAGTCATTGTGGGTTTTTTTCTGATAAATGAAATGCAAATGTTTCATGGGAAACAAACTTTATTAAACAATATAGTGTCCATTTTGTTCAATTACCTTTTGCCATCTTTCAGGCAACTTCATGGTTACATACTCAAGAAAGTTCTTATCTTTTTCGGCAAAAAACAGCTCCAAGAATGATCTGATATGCTCAGCAGCAGGGAAGGTTTTACCATAAAAAGTATTTTGTAAAGAATGCAAACAAATGGCAGTCTCATGGTGCCAGGTCTGGCAAATACGGTGGATGTGGTAACACATCCCATCCAAGCTGTAACAATTTATGACGAGTGACCAAACTTGTATGTGGTCTGGTGTTATCACGGAGAAACACAATACCTTTGTGATTCACCAGTTCTGGACACTTCTGTTTGATGGCATAATTTAATTTATCCAGTTGAGGACAGTGCACATCCCAATTAATGGTTTGGCTCCTTGGAAGCAACACAAAACACACAATACCTTTGAAATCCCACCAAACTGACAGCATCACCTTCCTTTGGTGAATATCTGCTTTTCCAAGGGATTTGAGCTGCTTCATCACACTTGCTCCACGGTCTTTTTCATTCTTTGCTATTATATACAATCCATTATTCCTTGCCTGTTATCATATGTTTCAAAAATGGATCATTTTCTTCTCGTTTCAAGAGGGAATCACAGATGTCAGTGTGCTTAGTGAGATTAATTTCTTTGAGCTCATGTAGTAACCAAATACAGAGCTTCTCAATATATCAAAGTTGTTTTAAATGGTTTTCAGCGTTTGATTTTGATATGTTAAGATTATCAGCAATCTCTTTTGTCATTAAACGCTGATTGGGTTCAATCAGTGCCTTTATTTTGTTGTTATTACCTTCACTTGGCCTTCCTGAGCGTGGTGCATCTTTAACATCAAAATTTCCACACTGAAATTTAGCAGACAAGTTCTGATACTGCCATAGCTTTAAGGCATTTTCACCATACACAACATACCACATTTTATGAGCTTGCACAGAGTGTTTTTCTTTTTGGAAGTAATACAGCAAAATATGACGAAAATGTTCCTCTTCATTTTCCATTTTGAAATTGACACCTACTAAATAATTGTTAACTAAATTGTGCACTTTCTTCTTCTAAACCAAGCTTGAGCTGTCAGCTGTCAAGTTACATCATGAGTATGTGGTTTAAAATGAAATTAGTTACATTTCAAGACACGTATGTCCATCTATTAAAAAACCATGCTATTACTTTTTGGGCATCCCAATAGTAAAGAACTTCCTAATGTCTAATCTAAATCTACCCTGCACTAGCTTGAAACCATTGCCCCTTGTCCTATCGCTACCTGTGCTTGTAAAAAGTCTCTCCCCACCTTTTTTATAGGCCCCCTTCAGGTACTGGAAGACCACAATAAGGTCTCCCCGTAGCCTTCTCCTCTCCAGGCTGAACAGCCCCAACTCTCTCAGTTGGTCCTCATAGGAGTGATGCTCCAGCCCTCTGATCATCTTTGTGGCCCTCCTCTGGACCTGCTCCAACAGCTCCGTGTCCTTCTTGTGTTGAGGGCTACAAAGCTGGACGCAGTGCTCCAGGTGGGGTCTCAACAGAGCAGAGTAGAGGGGCAGAATCACTTCCCTTGTCCTGCTGGCCACACTTCTTTTGATGCAGCTCAAGATGTGGCTGGCCTTCTGGGCTGTGAGTGCACATTGGTGGTTCATGTCCACCAGTACCCCCAAGTCTTTTTCCACAGGGCTGTTCTCTATCACATCATCCCCCAGCCTGTATTGATAATGAGGATTGCCCCTACCCAGGTGCAGGACCTTGCACTTGGCCTCGTTGAACCTCACAAGGTTCACATGGGCCCACTTCTCCAGCTTGTGCAGGCCCCTCTAGATGACATCCCTTCCCTCTGGCATGTCAACTGCACCACTCAGCTTGGTGTCATCTGCAAACTTGCTGAAGGTGCCCTTGATCCCACTGTCTGTATCACTGATAAAGATATTAACCAGCACTGGTCCCAGTCTGGACCACTAAGGCACACCAGTTGTCACCCATCTCCATCTGGACATCGAGCCATTGACCACAACTCTCTGGATGCAACCATCCAGCCAATTCCTTTCTCCACTGAATGGTCCATCCATCAAGTCCATACTTCTCCAACTTAGAAGGATGTAGTGGGAAACTGTGTCAAAGGCCTTGCAGAAGTCCAGATAGATGACATCCGTAGCTCTTCCCTTGTCCACTGTTGTACTCAATTGTAGAAAGCCACTAGGTTGGTCAGGCAGGACTTGCACCTAATAAAGTCATGCTGGCTGTCTTGAATCGCCTCCCTTTCCTCCATGTGGCTCAGCATAGCTTCTATGAGGATCTGTTCCATGACCTTCCCAGGCATGGAGGTGGGGCTGACAGGTCGGTAGTTCCCAGAGTCCTCCTTTCTACCTTTCTTAAAAATGGGTGTGATGTTTCCCTTCTTCCAGTCACCAGGGTCTTCACCTGACTGCCACCACTTCTCAAATATCATGGAGAGTGGCTTGGCAATGTGCTCAGTTGAGCTGCTGACACATGAGACAGCACTAGGGAGATTGGGTCAATCTGCACAGAGCCTCAGCAAAACTCTCCCCATGCTGTTCACATGGATATGATGTTCTTGCTCCTTAGCTGTCTGGCTTAACTTAGCTGTCTCTGGTGAAGAGACCGTATAGCTTCCAGGGGACAAAGTCCATGTGCTGAAAGAATTGACTGAAGCTTAACTCAGGACTTCCAAAAGAGAATTTTTAAAGGCATCTTCTGAAGGAGATGAACACTTTGAAACAGAAAAATGAGTATACTCAGCATTCTCCATTGGGTGACATACAGAAGCTAAGTGTAGTGGTTTCTCCCCTTTTTTGTCTCAGTGCAACTTCTAGAGATGCATGGGAGTTCTTACTACCTTTCTTCTTCTTAACCCCGTGGTTGGCTAAAGCAGTGTAATGGTAGGAGTAATTGTCTTAATTTAGGCAGCTGTTCTATCCCCCAGTGACCTCTCTCCACCTGAGAAGGGGAACTGGGAAAAGGAAAGGAGATTTGTGGGTTGAAATGAAAACAGATTTAATAAAATAAAAATAAGAAAATAATATTAATACCAATATTAATCTATAAGACATAAAGTTCTACTCAGCCCATATGGCGTTCGCAAGCTGTACGCTTCCAGCAGGCAATGCTAGATGACAAACACTGTGAGGGCCACAGCTCCAGTGACAGCGCAACAGTCATGACCTATGGAGGAGTAGGCCTTTGCAGCAGAGTGACAGGTGAGACCCTCAAGGGCTGAAAATCGGCAAGGGAAGAGAGCTGTCCCCACCAAACTCCCCAGTTCATAGTGAGCATCATGATTCTGGGATGGAATAATTCTATGGGTCAGCTTGGGTCAGCTGCCCTGGCTTTTTGCCCTCCTCGTTTCTGCATCTGGCGAACTCACACTGCTAAATACCTTGATCGCTATGGCAACCTGCATCCCAGTGCTGCCACAAGCTAAAACCAAGTACCTTATCAACTTTATTCCCACCAAATCAAGGGCTGTAGTCTTCTCAGAAACGCAGCTTTCCTGAATAGGGATTTGATTCTATAATTCTATCCCAGCAAATCCAGGACAGTAATTCACTTTGTACGCTCTGAATAAAGGCACATTCTGCTACTCTTAAATTCAATGAGACCTTACTCCAAAGCTTTTCAACCCAATTTTATGACCTTGCACAGCCTCATGATATAATAAAGTCCACAGAATTACCTTGGCTTAGTTCAGCTGAGTTTCTGTCCTTCTACGTCCACCATAGCTCCTGCCCATGTAGAATATCTATTTTAACTTACTGGCACCAGGATTATAGGTTTTTGTGACTTCTATAGGCTGCAGGCAGATCTACACTTACAGAAAGCAGAGCAGGGTAGATACTGATGTGTGTGTGACAGAGTGCATGCCAGTTCAAATACTTAAAAAAATGTGAAACTCTTTGTAATGGGAAACAAATTATAACATGCATCCTTTTTTTTTTTTCCTTTGGCCAAGGCTGAAAATACTCTCTTGTGAACTTGCTTCCCCTGATTCATTTGCTTTCTATATTTTTTCCTTCCACTTGACTAAATTACGCCAGTTGGATTTTAAATCAGATGTGATTACTGAACAGTGAAACCTATGAAGAGTGTAGTCGGTTCAGCCAAAAAGCAGAAATATAGCACGTAAACTCCTAAAAAATCTCCTTAGGATAGATGGGGAAAATTTGCGGAATTTAGCGTGGATGAATGCTAAACTGAAGTTCTGGAAGGGTACTTGGAATAAGCCAGTTTGGACAGTAAATAAAACCTTTTAAAAATCTTCAAGGAATGCAGTGGTTACATAAACACCATCATGGAGAATGTGTTCAATTCCAGGTCCCCTTGTGTAAAGGCAGAACTAGCAAAAGGCTGTAATATCTTCACTTGCAGTTGTACCAATGGCCTCTGAAGAAGGAAGAAAGGATTCAAAGAACAGACAAAACAATCAGAGAGAGCTGTCAGAACAAAGATGTTGTAAGCAGTAAATTGAGATTGAAATCTGTTTAAAAATACAGGCTTGTGGCTCTAGTTAAATGGCTTGGATTCAGTAACATTATCATACAAACATTACTTTTGAATGTAATTCAAACAAAAGTGCTCCAAGTGTTCACCGTTTTGGATGAGTTGAGGGGCCCCTTCCTCAGCCAGACTAAATGAGTAGAGTTGTTTTCAAACAAGTGGAATCGTAGTTATCTTGTTCCTTATAGTGGTATAGGTGAACAGTTCATTACAGGTCAGCTCTGTGCTGGTAGCAACAATGGTGTGAAAGCAAAATGTGGAAGGCTCCCATATGGTTAAATCAAATGCGTTCATTTACCATGTTTTCTAGAGTCTCTGAACTCTTCCTGGTAGGTACCACAGCTACAACTATTTACTAAGGTACTACTTTACTAAGATATTTATTGTGATAAGAAAGAAATGTGGGATCTTTGTCACTGTTTATGCCAATAGCACTTGATCTGTTCCCAATGACTTGCGTAACTTGTCAGTCAGTTTATAGATCAGTTTCTTTTACAAGATACTGTATACTGATGCTCCCTAAAGCTTTCTACATTTTCACTTTGACCAGCCTATCTGTTTGGCATTGAAAGAGTCGAAGTTTACTTTCAAAGAATGCTTGTTTGCTGAAATAGTGAAATGAGTGAATACTGGATGCAATGCCTGGGAAGTGAGTTTTGATCTCCAAAAAATTGGTTATTTTTCATTAATATTTGAATGTAACTCCTTCATCCACTGAGTAGAACAAAAGGAATGCCATGAGAGTTTTATAATTGGGCCTGCCAGTCAGAATTTCAAATATTGAAATACTCTTTGTAAGCTGCTTGTAAATAAGGAGTATGATAAGAATTAATGAAAACTTTGGCAATAATTTACTTTACAGTGTAATAAATTTGCAGTTGCAGCTTTTCTATGAAGTAGAATACCCACAAGTGCAGTTGTTACGTGAAGCCTCGTTTGGATCTTGCACAATTTCTATTCTATTTTCAAATTCTATTTTAGTGAAATTTTAGTATAAACTTAGAAATAATAATGTCAGCTTAGCCCAAACAAACAGTAGGAAAATGCAGGACTATTTTTTTGAATGAAGTTACTGCAGGCTCATAAGAGTATGAATAACATTAGGTAGATTTGGTTTTCACTCAGCTGATGTTATTTTCAGAATTACAAGCTCATAGAATCAGCAGG
>NW_010201251.1:13452-26864 GCF_000695765.1 Mesitornis unicolor
GAAAAGCATTGGAACTAACTATGGCTAATGTTTAACTGTATTGCATGAAGAATTTAAGCACTGTGTAGTCTGAGATATTCAATTTTACATGTTCTCAAAGGTTTTTTTTAAATTATGGCCATACGATGTAATGGTAGTATGGTATTTTTAAAATATACTGAGCCTTTTTCAGAAGAGATGTGAAATTATAGTAAGTTGACTTTAGTGGGACTGTGTTGGTTTAAACCAAAATGTAAAATGTGGCTCTTCAGATTGTCTTCTAAATTGTAAAATTTACTTGCTTTTGTGGATTTATGTCTTCAGTCATGCTTAACCACATTCATACCTAAAAATAAAACTGGCTCAATTTCTTTGAGCTTTTCCTCTTTTTGAATTAAAACTTACCCATACAGCCAAATGAGTCAGTTTCATCTTCTCCACATACAGCTGGTGTGATGGAAGGAAATGGTCTTTTTAAATAGCCATGACAGTCATTGCAAAAGGGTGAATGGGGGAGGAAGATGAAAGAAATTAATTGGGAAAAAGTCTAGGCCAACGATGACTAGTAGTGCAGTAACTTACAGTAAAGAGAGAATTACTTAAACTATGACATGAAAGCTGTGTGTTTCTAAAAACTCATAGTGGCAGTGCCCTACATTCTGTGCTTGCTCTGCATTGATGACTGGGAGAACTTGAGTCTATGAGTTCACCATTAAAATTAAGTATAAAAAAACCCCTTAATTCTCAGGCCTAACATCAAATCATTGAAAGTTTTTGAAATGCAAAAAGATGATTAAACCTGTTTTACAAATATACCAATTATGTAAGAATGGAAATCATCCTTATGCAGAGTTTTCCATTTGTTTTTAATATGAGGAGGTTTACTTGTACCCTGAGGGTGCTGTATTCCTATATTTGCTCAGTTTTCTCCTCAAAGGCTTCACCAATTACAGGGTTGCACTTAATTGTTACACAGATCAGAAAATACCTTGTTCAGTCCAAGTGGCATCTAGTTTTCCCATATGCTTTTAAACTGCACAGTTAACTTAAGATCTTGACTTTCTGTTGAATTCCTACCAGCATTCTTAGCTTGTCTTGCACAATATTTTAGTAAAACCTATTTCACATGACTATCCAAGGGACAAGGGGAAAAGAATTGCTTATTAAAGAGATTTTTTTTAAATAGTGGATGTTCTGTTTATTTTGAGTAAAAAAATCTGTTAGACTCACCAGTAAAGAATTAAACTATTTAGAAAAGATCTTCAATAAAATTCTAAATCCACTTTGAAGTATTAGAAAAGGCGTAGAGGGAAGGTCTGCCCTTTGTTTCTGCCGCTGTTTGTTCTTCTTTTCTTCTATGCCCTTTTCTTCTCAGCTCCCCAGAGGCCTTTGCTTACAGTGTGGTAGTGACATTGTGTGTATCACAGAAAGGCAAATACAGTAGTTCAACTGTAATCTTAGCTCCTACTGCACACACATTCATGAACTCTCTTCCCTTAACCTTGCATATTGGTTACTGGGAAGCTTGGAAGGACAAGGAAGGTAGAAAAGAAAGTTGTGTGCTGTATTCAGCTTCTGTTATCCCTTGTTTTTCAAAGGCAACAAAAAAGAAATTCAATCCTCAACAAACAGATTAGAGAGTTGAAATGATCCCAGCCAGGTTCTTACAGATGTTTCCTGGAGAAAAGTTCTGGGGAAGATTTTACTTCTTCTCTCTGTTGTCTTCCTGCCTCACCCCTCAGGCAGAAGTGCTGAGGACTAATTACGAAATGATATACCCACTGAATAGGAGATACTGTATTGATATTGTGGAACAGGAAGCAGGAGACTCAACCATGACTGAAGGCATCTCTGTGCATGGGCTTCGCTCCGTGTCTTCAAATCATTTCAGATCAGTTTAGTATTGAACAACTGGTTATTCAGGGCAACTCAGATGGAAATCTAATCTGCAAATGTTGTTTACTGTAACATCCTGGGAACCTTCTCAATGCCCAACTCTTACTGCTTTCCTTCTGTGCACAGTCAGAGTTTCCAAAATACATGCATCTCTTAAGTGGACATATAGTCATATACATTATTTCCTAGTGCCAATGCAAATGCTTCAGCTTCAGAGACACTGAAAAGCGTCTTTTGCCTTTGTGGAAGATATTTTCACACAATTGCTGAGCTGAGATGTTCCATCATACAGAAATATCTGGAGCCATAGAGGTCTGCTGGAGTGGGTAATAGAGCATGGCCGCTGTGGATTGTGATGAGGTGGTATTGTGTGAGACTGAATGTACCATCTTGCTTTCTGGGCTATGATCCTGTTTACCAGGCACTTAGGCACTGGAAAGAAATGCTATAAACATGAATGCAAACTGTCACAGCAAAGTATCTGTTGGAGTCCAGAAAATGAAGTTAGAAACGAATTACCTTCATGTTGAAGGCAAGGCCTGTTGAAATTCATATAATATAACCATATTAACATATGTGGTTATTAATAGAAATGGATAATACCGTCGTGGTATTTCTAAGCTACTTTCAAACAGATCTGTCTCCATTTCCTGTCTGCATGACTTTGAAGGAGCTTGTAAATAGGTTGCCTGAGCTGGGGTGCTTGTCTTGTGTATTCTTACTTGCTGCTGTCGCTGGACAGTTTGGTTCTAACACTATGGCTTTCTGAAAAACAGCAACAAAAAAGAGGTCTCTCGTCTGCAGTTCTGCATTGTGTCCCCCGCCAAGGCCGACGCAGCCTTGTCCATTGAAAAATGCTCCAGGAAACAGTTCCTCTAAAACTCTTTGCAATCCTCCCCAGGCATGAAGTCAGTATTCCCTGGAACAAAGCTGCTTTACTCATTTCAAAATTCATCCGTTCAGAGGGGAATGAGGGAGATGCTGCGTTCTGTTTAGCAGCTTTGTCTCTGCCAGTTGATGCAGGAGTAGAGCAGAAGATGCTCCTGAGAGAGCTGCTTATTCTTGCAGTATGCGTACCAAACTGAACTGCTGCCTTTGATTTCAATTATTTCCCTTTATGACGCCTATAGATAAGAATAAAGTGTGTTGCCAACTTAGAGGAATTCTGCAGTGCTTGTACCAGAGCTGTAAACATTTTGAAATGCTTTGGGACATTTACCTTGTGAAACCTCAACTTCAGTAAATGCTGAATGCTGGAACTAGCCAACATTCACTTCTTCAGTTGTTTTTGCTCTCTTTATTTGCTCCTTCCAACATTGCATATTGGATGCAATCTGTTTCACTTTTAACCTACATGGAGTACGCCAGAGTTTAAACTGCCCTACTTGCTTTACAGGAGAGCAAGAGAAGACAAAGCAGAACAAGTGTCAACAGCAGGGCAGGCATGAAGACAACAAACTTAGCTGACTTCTGGAATTGCAGCTGGAATGTTGTGGAATTTGATACAGATGGAAGCTAGAAGTTGAAAAGCACAAAATTTCCAGTGTGGGTGCCATGTTGAGTAGGCTGCGTGGGTGGAGAATGGTGCTAAATGCCAAGCAGGCAAGTAGAACTGGGGGTTTCTTTCCAACTAGTAACAGGCAGCTAGCAATGGGAAAAAAAAAAAGGTTGTTTAAATGTCCCAAAGCAGCTGCTTTGTAATAAATCACTAATAGTTACTGGTAAAGCTCAGCTCATCACCATCTGCTGCTTTCTTGTCCATAGAGTTCTTTTCCACAATAGTTTCAGTATGATTTTTATAGTATCCTTGTTTAATGTCTTACTGTATGCAGTCAGATGGTTCGTGTGCCTCTGAAATCTGTTTTGGGTCAGACTATATGACATACAGCAGGTCAAAAGTTGTTTTGAGAATTCTGGTTAACTGTCCTTCTTCAGTATGAAAGTAGCATTACTCCTAAGAATGAAGTGCTGTTCCTTATAGTGTGAGTGGGTAATACAAGTGTCACTGGATGTCTATGCTCTTGCTTTGTTTTCAGATCCTTGGTTCAAGTCATAGAATCATAGAATCATAAATCATAGAATGTGTTGAGTTGGGAGGGACCTTTCAAAGTCATCCAGTCCAACCCCCTGCAGTGAGCAGGGACATCTTTAACTGGATCAGATTGCTCAGAGGCCCATCAAGCCTGACCTTGAATGAGCCTCCACCACCTCTCTGGGCAACCTGTTTCAGTGATCTATCACCCTTGTATTGAAGAACTTTTTCCTAATATCCAACCTCAATCTACTCTTTTCTAGTTTAAAACCATTACTCTGATGCTTCGTTTTGTCACCAGCCCCAGTGCCAGGTGCAGATATTTTCATTTGCTCCAGATGTATTTCCTGTGTGTTCATGTGACTCTCCTTCAAAAAAAGAATGAACATACAGCATACAATTCATAGTTTTGTTGTTTGGTTGTTGGGTTTTTGTTTGGTTTTTTTTAAAGGTTGCTTTTCCTTTAGGGAACAGCTCTGTAACTTTTAAGAGACAGTTCCCTACCTTGAGAGTGCATGACGATACCAAGGCTATCTGGTATATTATCATATGGAGGAAAAGGAGAAAGACAAAGTTGTTCTGCTTGATAGTCACTAAGTATTGAGAGTGTCCTTGGCTACTTGTCATTCAAAGGTAGAACCCAAATGACCTGAAAGAAGCTGATACTCAAGATGGATTCATGCCCCTTTGATTGCAAAAATCGTTTGTAATGAATGGCTCAAAAGTTTTCCTCACTCATGTGAAGCTTTAGAAGAAGCTGTAAAAGCTTTTGAATATTTGTATGTATAATAATTCTGCATCAAATCTGAACTAAGTGGAGGACTTTAGTAACCAGAAAATGTTCCTTAATTTTTCAGAAGGATCTGACTATTAAAATGCAGAGCATCTCTGTTTTAATGGGAGCAATTTAACTCTGTGTGAGTGTAGGAAATAGGGTATGAGGGTTGTAATCACTTGACTTTTTTTGTTCTAGAAGAATATTTTTGTTAGGCTCCAGCATCTGAGAGAAGGGTAGAGTTCTCACAATCCTTTCCTCTACAGAAGACTCTACAAGAATCCACTTTCAGCCAGAAAATAAGACTGTGCTATAAGTAGTGCACACCAGAAGTGGAAATGACTCAGTTCAACAAGCTTTCCTAATTTATAGGTAGTTCCCTTCAGAGAGAACTGACACTGCATGCATGTAGTAATTATCTCTGAAAGAAGCACACGTGCTTTTGTGATTGAAATTAAGAATGTAAGAGCAATGTTGGGTGTGAGGCAGTAATTGGGAAGTCAGTTGAGATGCAAAAGCAGTGAAAACGGGATGGGTCTGTATACAGCCAGAAACTGTAACCACGGGTTGTTGTTCATAAATAATATTAACATCGAGTTTTCCTTCCACTGAGTTTTAAATAGTAAATACAGGGCTTGGAGGAGGGAGGTTGTTAGTTCCTTTACCCTACACATTCCAAGTATTTGGAATGCAGTCCTGGTGCTTCCAAGTCTTCCCACTGCAGCTGGGGGAGAGACGTCATAATGCTGATGTCTGCTCACAACTGGCTGTGTTTTGAAATCACAGTCCAGGCAAAGGGAAATGCATAATTTTACCACCTCTCCCAGCTGTCGTCACAAGAAACACTGACTCAGCCACACCTGTGAGTCAGAATTCCTCTTGTTTCCTTCCTGCTGCCTGCTAGTAGTGATTTGCCTCTTATTTCAACTGTAACCTTTGCTACTGTTCTCAACCTCTGCATTGTCTCACCTAACCTGAACGGGCAGCAGAAGTGAAATTAAGCTGTCTCTTACTGTCCTTTTCCAACCCATCTGTTCTGAAAAGAGGACAAACAGTCAGAAAGGTACTCTGTTCCTCTGTGCTTGAGAACAAAATTTGGGTAGACAGGGAAGAATTATAAAGGGGCTTTTCTTTTTCTCTGAGCTGATAAGTAATCAAGTCATAAGCTACGTAACAGGAACTGGACTGAAGAAAATCAAAGGTCATGATGTTTCTCAGATGTAGTGGAGACTCTTACACAAGCTACTTCTCTGAAGGATAACCACATGGTACATTTAAATTAAGTTTTCTGTCCTCTTTTTCACAGGCAGTTGTGCTGTCAGCTCGAGCCTCTATTATTGCGTTACACTTTTACTTTCCAGAACATAATTCACTATTGATTTTTAACCTCCTCTTAAAAGTACCTAGTCTTTCAGCTTAATTTTTCAAACATGATCCATTTATTCTGGTGCTTCACTTTTTGGTTGTCCGCCTTGGTTCCACCGAAGGATCTGATGGAAGTGCTGAATTACCTATTTTTGCCAAGACATTTCAAATTGAACCTCTGAAAGAAGAGGTAATTTAGGAAGAAAAATTTGCATTGATAAATGCAAAGTGTCTTTGCATTGATAATTGTAATAGTAGAATACCTACTTAGACATGTGGACAATAATCTCTACCAAGTAAAAAAAACCCCACTCTACAATATCGACATCAGTAAGAAATGAAATGAGTTAACAACAGCAGAAACAAATGGTCTGTGGTTAATTTGATCACTTCCTTTGCTACAAAAAAGCAACCATCAAGTTTTAGAAGGCTTATTCAAATGTGACGGGGACAGCCCCTAAGCAACTGTAGCAGGAACATCCACTGCTAATCATTTTCCTTTGCTGGTTTTTATTCCAGTCCTGCAATTGTTCTGCTTACAAAAAGGAAATAGGGCAAAGATGGTTTTGTTAGAACAGTGACAGACTAAATGTTCAAAAGTGCAGCTGCTGAAACTTCTTAGGCATTTAGATTTTCATTAAAAATACTTTATTATAAAACATAGCACATGTTACAACTAAAAGATCTTGTGAAGTTGTCTTTGCTCTCCTTTTATTAAGTACAACCTCCTTCAAGCTGGGGAATACTGGAACTAAGTAAGGGCATTAAAATGCTAAGCACCTTTTGCTTTATGAGACTAGCAGGACAGAATCAGAGAATCCTATACAAATTTTGGTTCCTTAAAATTCAGCATGATTTGGATTCTAAACTATACACAAAAATTTAAATTTGAGATGGAACCAGAGCTAAAAGATGCATATTTTATGGATCTGATTTTGAGTCAGATTAAGAGAGCAGAAAGTTTAAAAAAACCCAAATAATTTTATAAACTAACCCAAAATCTAGTAATAACAATCTAAGAGCTTGGCCCTGGCAGATCTGAAACAGCTCTAATCCTGTTTCAGTATCAAGTCTGAATTTGGCTGTAGTTCAAATTACAGATTAAGAGAGTACATCCATGGCAGATTTTTCATTTTAAACAGCTTATTCGTTATTTGATAAGCAGAGTCATTATTTCCCCTTCACCCCATATCCCAGTGATTTGACACCATATAGCTGTTTCATTCCACATTTAACTTTTTGCATCCAATAACGTCCTGTTTAAATTTGCAAATTCAGTATGTGGAACTGCGCTTTCCCTTTATAAGCAGTTGAAGCATCACTGCAAGCATTTACTAATAAGACCTGGTACCATTTTTCTTTGTAAACACCTAACTTTGAGAAGTTTGTTGAAAAGTTTGACTTTTCTCAGCCTACAATCCTTTAGGGTGTTCTGCTAGGGTGAGAGATGGTCCACCTGGATTCAGTATTCATTGAGGATTGGTCCTCTTCAAAGGCTTGTCTTCCTGAGAAGTTGCTGTTTTCTTTGCTTACTCAGCATCATCATCGCTATGCAAGAAATCTTGCCGTAAGTAAATGCAACACGCTCATTGATAACCCACATTGAGGGGGCTCAGGAGAAACAGGCCAAAGGGACCAAGCTCTTAAGGTAAAAAGATGAAAAGAGCTGTGAGGAATCCCAGAGCGAAAGCAGCTTCTGTAAAGCAACACCATGTCTACATGTAGGGACCTCTGTCAGTAGAGAGGTGTCACGTCTGTGTGACAATTAATGAAAGCCTTCAAAGAAGCAGTCTCTTAATCTGATCACTAACAAAAGATCAGCTTTTTCGCTAATGGTAACAGGCTTTCAGTGTATTATTTGTGCACTGCAACAAGAAGAACCTGCATTGGTCATTAGTCTTTATTATAGATAAATAATTTGCTGCCTTTCCATCTTGGGACAGAATTTTGATCCTTATTTCATGTAAGTTCTCTATCAGATATTGTGTATTCACCTCTTTTAGGATATGAGACCTAATTTTTTATTTTTGTGTGTGTGCATTTTTTGTAAATTAGCTTTGGATGATGCTGGCCATACTCCAGTTATCTTCTGTGATGAAAGTGGGCATTTGCAACCAAGAAGCTGCTAGCATTTGCAGAAAATCTTTTCTTAAGCACCTAGTCTTGCATGTAATTGAAAGTGTTTTGGTTTGGTTTTGATTTTTTCTTGCCATCAACCATAAAAATCTCCTAGGACAGCTACACAAAAAGTGTGAAGCAGAACTGAACTCAGGGAAAGAAACAGAGTAGTCACTACATTCTTTTTATCTTGTTTGTTGGGGTTTTTTTTGCATTCTCATTTCTATTATGTTGCATTTAATTTAAGACTAACATACTGAATCTCCAAGTGTAGATGGAAATATTGAAGGCAATTGACATGAAGTTTCACTAGTAACGAATATAATCTATAAACTTTTTCAAAGAGCTTTTTCTGTCAGATGAGTAACCAGTTCATGAGAAGAACTGTGGCAAGCACAGCATAAACCATAATCATGGTTCAGTTAAAAGGAGGTATTAAAGAACACATTTTACTTGGGTATTCATAAAGACATTAATTTAACAGATTATATTCCTTTAGCAAGCCATTTGTAATAGTTTATGTTCTGTGCTATTGCTGTTTGTATTTTTAACAAACTGTCTCTACACCTGAGTTCATACCCTCTCTTAAATTTGGTAAGAGACTGCATCAACCAGCAACAGGATGGGGATTGATGGTCCATTCTCTTTCTTCCTTTTTTTTGGGACATTTATCACTATCACTTATACTTTTGGTAAGCACCTCAGATATAAGTTCTTGACTGCCATCTGGCCAGTCTACTTTCAGATGGGCTCCAGCTCCTGGAATGCTTACGTTACATAGACCATTAACAGTGGAATTCTTTTCAGAAGCAGGAAATGGTAGCGGCTGAACGGGAACACATTTTTATTCTACCAAGGGTTCAAAGCATACTTTCAATGCCCAAACATGTTTTTCTGCTTGCATTTTGATTTCTGTTATTTATTTATATGCTTCTGGAATGAGCTTGTGCATGGTTTTCTCCATGAATTGGGCCACCAAATATTAGGGCCAAACTCCTGCATTCTAGAAAAAATTTCATCACAGATGCATAATTTTCAGAATAGCTATACACAAACTAGCAGGCAAATACTTAAATGCTCTTAATTTTATTGCTTTAAAATCTAAGACTTGGTGAAGATGTATGACTTGTGATTTTGAATGATAGAAAGCAGCAATATTAATACACTGAAATTATGTGTAGCTCCTTTTAAAATATATAGAAATCACATGTATGTAGTGTTGTGCAGATTCTGAAAAACTTAAAATCTCTGACAGCTGTGGAAATCTTATGATTTCTTTAACCACATACATGGTCTGTACCCCTAATAAAGATAGTAGTCATTGTACATTCATGTTCTAAAGAATTTTATCAGTCTCAGGCAACATAGCTTCACAAAGATCTTGACTCAGATTTTGAAAGATGCCTGTAGTTGGTTTTCAAGTGTGAGTTAAACTTTTGGGGCCGCAAGTTCCCTTTACAAATAGAAGTTAGGAGCCCCTATTGGGTCCTTTCTGTTAGGTTATTTATAGGAAGTCGTGAGTGAGTGTTACAAGCTGACCTTACGGAACAATTTTATATGATATACCCCAACTATGTGCATAAGCTTAGGCTGGGCTGCTTACATGCAGGTAATCGTCGATGTGTTTGCAGGATTGACAGCTAGAGGAAACAAGAAAATTGGGAACATGTGGTGAACATAGTTCTTTGCTAGGTAGTTTCTGTTACAGATTTATATGTCCATGTGATTTAGAGTGAAGTGAGTGCTGCCAGTCTCTCCTGGTCATCCAGTAAAGCAAAGCACGTCTGTCTATGACTGAGAGGTGAGTGAAGGAGCTTTTCAGGCTGTGCCACCAAACCAAATCCAACTGCAACATTGCAACAGTCATTTCTATTGCTAAAGCCCTTGCTTCTTTCAACGAGTACTTAACTGCTCCGGTGTCATCGTAAGCAGAATAGGTTCTGGAAAATATAACTAATCCTTTTCCAACAAAAAATGTCTCTTTGTCTCTTCTTTGGGAATGCAGTAAGGAAGCATGCTGTATATAAAAAGGCTTCCTTCCAAATTTAAGCAGGAAGAGAAATACATGATTGTATACAAGGATAGAATTAACTACAAACCTTCCTTCCTCCTTCCCCTCCATCCCCCTTTTGTCTTTTTAATTCTGTAGCTGGCATCAAAATGACAGCAGGAGAAAACTCGTATTTCCTATGCACTCACACAAAGGGGATGGGAACTTGAAGCATCAATGCATGTCCTTCTTAAGCTACCAAGACAAACATCAAGGCATTTTAAGATCTGTGTTCAGTCTTTAGTGCTCTTCATGAAGTTCCTTACAAAGTGCTTCTTTTTGTTTTACTGCAGTATAACTTTTAGTGCTGCTGACAGACTTGGATGCTGAAATTCAACCTCTGGCTCTTCATGGAGCAGATATAACAGACAGCTGCAGTTGCATTTCCTTGAGACTGTTCCACAAGTAAGACTTCTCCCTGACCTTTGGGGACCACTTACTTGGGAAAGTGGAGGACTTGGTGTCAGTATTTATTCAATCCTTGGACTCTTTTCTAAGGTTATACAAAATGTCATGGCAGCATCGTCATAGCAACCACCACTCACTTGAGACCAAACACTGACCCCCACTTTTACATACAGCAGCTTTTTCTTTCAGACTTGTACACGTTGGAGCTAGTGACCTGTGGGTAGAAATGCTTTGTATGCCAATATGCATGTGCTTAGCTAAAAGGTAATTTTATTAGAATATAATTGGTGGTGGCAATGTAGGGAGGTAATTTCATGCTTAATTTTGACAGTTAACTTAGGTGCCTGTTTCTTTCAAGTGAGAGGGGGAGTTGGGCTCATCATTTTAGTTTCCTGAATTGTAAGAAAGAAGCTGAAAGTACATTAATTCCCTTTAATATGTGTACTGTACAAGTCTAGTGCTTGTGAGTGAAGAGACAGCATAAATAAGTCACTGAGTACCTAACTATCAGCACTTTAACTCCTTTGCAGTCAGTAAGTGTGCAGTCACTTGGACTGTAAGCTCTTGAGGACTGAGAGATGTTTAAACATTTGTTTAGATATTAGCATATTTTTATACACTTTAGGCCATAATATTCCACTTTTATTTAAGAGCAGGATTATAGTCAGAATCTGGTCCTAAACAAAGAGTTGGTATATATGCTTATGGTACTATGCGAACACTTCTTGTTTTAAATAAAAGAATGTCACTGAACGTATTTGATCAGAATGTATGGTTTTATGAGCTCCTGGAGAATAATGGGTGAAATTAAGGGTTTACAGTAATCCTTTCCCCTCTTGAGCCCTTTCATTATAATCCATACTGGTGTATTATAAGTAACCCTGTATCTATTCCAGCTCTTAATGAGTCATTGTGAACATATAAAATAAAACTTCCTTTTATGTAGACAGCTGCGTAATTTCTGAAACTTTAAAGGTTTTGGAATTGTCCTGGAACGTGGTTAATTCCCATGTGGTGCATGCTTCTATCCCTTTTTGCTTGTGAATGAGTGTGTTTTGGTTCCTCCTTAACATTTACAGGAACAGGAAGCAACAATGCTATTACTGCTCTGCGCCTGGATTTCTGTGCTTTTTTCCAGACACAGCTCCTGACCATGAGAGTGAGTACGTCACTTAACAATTTGAAAAGCTTTACCTTCTTCAAAAAGAAGTTACTCGCATCACCATATAAGGGCATGGGCTCTTTCTGGTTGAGCAACAAGTTTTTGCTAATAGGGATGGTTATTTCTATCTCTGGGAACATTCAAGTTTAACAACTTTAGACTTTTTCCACAGCCCTTCTATGTACAGAGAGAAGTTAGGCTGTTCCTAATCTGAAAACTTAAGGAGCACACTACATCTGTAACAGAATAGGAAGCAAGTCACACAGCAGGAGTATTTTATCTCCACTTCTGTAAAACAAAATGATCCAGCTGGGATGGAGTTTCAAAGGTTGATTTCTAAGCTGTGTCAGGTTTCCATTATTGAAAGAACCTAGTGACTTACATTGTCACATGTTTATGGATAGTGTAACCATGTTAAAACTGTGTATAAACTGCATAGATACGTTTTATGTTAGACTGCCACTTTAATTCAATGTTTACAATTTTTCAGATTTTATTTTCTTTATTTTAAAAATATACCTCAACCAGTATCACTAATAAAAATGCCTTGATAATTAAAGTTTTCCATCTGAATTAATTCCATCAATGTAATAAAAAGAATAGATTAAAGGTTTTGATTACTCAAATGCCATTCCAGCCTGTAATAAAGCAGCTGTTTAGCAACAGCCCAGCAACTGTATTTCACTTTAGGGAGATACTGAAGTCCTTCCTTCTTTCGCTCCACCCTTGCAGTATTTCTCTTTTTTTGCCCTAAACTCAAAGGATTTTAAAAAAATTATATATTAAAAAAAAAAAAGAAAAAGAAAAAAAAATCCCCCTGAATCATCCTTTGCCGGACAGTGAGTCCATAGTTCTGCTTTTTCCCATTTAAAAATATGACTAAGGACCATACCATACTGTCCATTGCAAGGAACACTAATGAGTTGTCAGAAACCCTGGCTATTCATTTGTGTGGGAAGAGGAAGGAAATAGCAACCTATGAAGCATTCTTCCATATCTAGTAGAAGTCTTATTATACCACACTTTCTCAAGGTAGACAATCCTGTGTGCTTTGGAAAAAACAGTAGATTCCTGCCTGCTACACAAGTAGCAGCATTGTCAGCTCACCCAATTTTATTGTATGTTACATAATGCCTGATGGCACTATATATAGGACCTATACATATGTCCAGCTGTGCTGATTCAGATTATAACTTCAGAAGCCCCTGAATTCACTGTCAAAAGAGGCTCCTAACTGTCACAACAGCAAAGAAGCGCCTTGGAAGTATTTCTCCTAAACACCCCAACAACAGAAGCAATTTCATTCTTGCAAATGATTATTAAAAACGGCAGCCTCAACCAAAACTCTGTGATAGTTGAGTGTTTGAGGCTGCCTAGAACTGCCTGATCTGAAACCAAAAAATTACATCCAAGATAGAGGTTGAGATGGGAACTTAGAGGCTTTAAAATTCTGGTGGCCAGAGTTCATATTATTAAACAAGGAGCAGAAATTCTGTGGTGCACAGCATATCCTAAGCCACAGTTTGGGTCTCAAACTTCAATCTCAGCATGGCTGGCTCATGAAGTTTTAAGTTTGCAGTGTAGTTTATGGTGCTTTGCAAAACACTGTGCATTGACAGGAATTGCC
>NW_010201251.1:26895-52468 GCF_000695765.1 Mesitornis unicolor
GTTTGCTTCAGGCTTAAACCTGAGTTTCCTTTCTTGGAGGAACCTGTGGGATCCTTGCTGTGGCTAGACATGGTACAGCATTATCTAATGAGACTCACCCTCCTCCCTTCTCAGTTGAGTTCAGTGCTACCTGGTCTTAAGACTTCCATTATTCAGTACTGTACCTCAGCTTGTCATGTTTTGAGAGTGTCTGCGTTCCCCTAAAATGATATGGGAGTTCCATTTTGCTGTTACAGGGGTGAGTGGTGCCAGCCATTTAAATTTTGTGGATCCTCCTGTCAGGCTCTGGGTCCTCCTGTTAATTATCCTCTTAGTGATATAAACAAAATGAAGGCCATGCTAGTGCCGTTTTGACTTACCTTTCATTTGTAGTCTTGCTGCGACTAAATATTATGGATTTGGTGAAATGTCCTAATAAAAAACATTGCTTTTTAATTTAAACAACTGGTTGTTTATTTTTCCTAAGTCTACCAGTAGCTGTTTTTATTTTGATATACACATTGGGTCAAGCGAATTGCTGCTTCAAGTGGTTGTTAAAGTGTCTATGATATCAGCAAATTACCTAAGTGTAACTTTGGGAAGTTTTTTGCATGAGTGCCAGGAGCTGTAGGGCAACTGAAGTCATAAGTTATGATGACTCATAAAAAAAACCAAACAAACAGAGATGAAGTGGGAATTTACAGGAAAGAGCGTAAGCTATGGCTCCCCTCTTGTGATTTCAGGGCTATTTTTATTACAGGTAAGGGAACTTGTGTGTGCCTAGAGAGAAGGCAGAATGATCAGGGAAATAGATACTCTTAGCAAAAAAAGGTGGGTGTGTGGATTAAGGTACTAACGTTCCCCAAATTTTGGTACAGGAAGAACAAGGACCTAGACTTTTTAAAAATTTTTTCCACCATAATGGAATCTGTTGAGGTTAAGGTACATCCATACTACCTTCAGGGTCTCAACAGTTGAAGTTGTTGTGTAGTTTGCAACCAAATTCTTCTAATTAGAGCTACTGAAGGAGTTCACTGCTATCTTCAGTGTGGCTGGACTATGAAAACCCCTATCTGGCTGTATGTTTTACTCTAACTGGGGTGAAAGGTCCAAACCGTCATGACCAGTGTCTTCCTGAGCCCTCTAGTACACACAGAGAAAGGCTTGCATATGCAGAAGCTGTTCTTGAAATTAGTTAAAAAATTACATTATTGCTTTCCACAAAACAAACAGAAAAATAACAAAAGCAAGTTAGATATAATTTCTCATTAATACAACACGTCTTTGCTTCCAACGTCTGCCAGGTTTTCAGAAAGCTCTTTTTTGAGATGGACAGAACTGCTTTATGTAGCTGGCTGGATTCACGGTGGATGTGTTGTGTACCCATGAAGGCCTAGCACCCAAGAAAGGTTTGTTTATTTGAAAGACCAAAAAGGAAAAAAATATATTAAAGAACCTCATAAGATAAATTTTTCTGTTATCAAAGTTCTCTTTCTAACCCCTCACTGTAAGGAAACATCTACCTACAGCTGCACTGTGTGTAGCCTGTGTAAGCATAACTCATCCACACCCACAAAGGCATACAGAACTATTTCCAGGGCTTTTGCTTTATGCTGGCATAGTGCCATCTAGGAGTAACAGCCAAAAGGAAAAATCCCTTTCAGTGACATTCATTGCCCTAAGCCAGGAACAAAGTAGAAAGATACACTTCTCTCTTTCACGCTTGCGAAGTTAGAGGCAGTGCCAATATAAACCATGACTGAGACTCTGAAATGATGCAAGTCTGTGTCACTACTTCAAACTCAGTGATGCAACCTGAGTTTACATTATCTAACTTACTTTTAAGGATTCAACTTTTGGACAATGAGAATTAGCTGTAACATTCCTACTGGTTTACTTTTCTCATTTATGTGTGTATGTTACCTGCATCTCATTCAAAGCAGACAGGCCTGGTTTGCTTCTGTTTGCTCTGGAAATTTGCATTAAGAACCATAGTTAGAATCGGCACTCTTATGTAAGTCTATAATGTTGCACTCCCACTTGGAAACTGGAGAGGAAAATGTTGGTATATACATATAAAATAAACTAAACCAGCTGATGTTAAGCTCTTAGGGTGAAAAAAGGGCTATAAACCTGAGAAGCAACAGATAGGTTCTATGTCTTCTTTGGAGAGAATGCACTGTTCTGTATCTTAGTTCTGTACAAACTGCTCAAACTTTTAAAGTTATGTTATCAGCCATCCAACCAACTATTTATTGCATTATCTGTTCCCCTGGAAATAGATTAAGTACTGACCACAAGACCAGACAGGTAAATAATGCTAACATGTCAAATTAACTTGTAAATATATGGGTTTTGGCTGTTTCCAATGCACTTTGTGGACTGTGCTGTTCTACAGAGAGAGGAACATCTTCCAGCTTGGACTGGAAGACCAGTCCAGGTCTACCTCCTGCAGCAGCTTATTTTGTTACAATAACTTATGGACACCAGAAGGAATTGCAGATTTGTAAAACTTAGGTAGTAGAAAAGTTCCTTCTTTTAGTATTTTTCTTCCATTTTTTACCTCCTTTTTTGCAATGCAGTCTTAAAATGAAGGTCACACACACTTCTGGCCTTTGGCAGATTGCAACGTCTTCTAGGCAATTGGATATGGAAAGCATACTGGAACATTTCAAATTATGTATATTATACTTGTTTGAAATGATAATTTCATACCTATGGCATGCTGCAGGCTCAAAAGTAGCCTGTGCCTCAGGTACTGTCTTTTATACCTTTGCTTTTGTTATTGCTTCCTTGAAAGGCTTCAAAAGGAAAATGAAATTATACTATAACTGCAGATCTTAGGGTCTGCATTTTTCACTGAAACCAAAGGCAGGAGGCTTACTGACCTGAAGAAAGGGGCTTTAATTTATTCTTGCTTGTTTACCAATGAACATATGTGAAAGAAGTGCATGTCCTTGTGTCTGAAGAGAAGGTGAAAGAACAGTTAATGTGAGGAACATGAAAATCAATTGGGCCAGAGTAATTTGAGACTGTATCTGAACTTGGAGAATCTGACCAATTCACCTTCCAAATTTAGATGAACAATAAACATTTTGGCTTTGGTCTAAAATCCAGGTGCACACAAGCTCCCCCAAGCCAGCCAGGCTTCCCATGAGCTGACAAAACAGAAATGCATGCACGTAACCAAATAAAATCCCTAACTTTTAGCCAAGATCTTGACCTCAATGATGAGTGGATCAGGACCCAGGAGTATATATGTTTATATGGATATAGTTTATATGCAACCTAAATAAATAGTGTAGTCTAAGATCATAGGGTGAGATTTTGAAAAGTCCCTGATACAATTAGTCTGCTGTGTTCATTCACCGATTTCCCTTGGAAATTGATGCTCAGATACCACTGAGAATCTGGACATAGATGCTCACCTTCACCTTTAAATACCAATGAACTAAGATTTATGGTAGTGGAATTTGGTTGGGAATGCTCATGAAAAGCAAACAGTTGCAGACCAGGAAAAAATAACATTGGCAGTCATTAACACAAACTAGTAACAAAAAAACATAAAGCAGATTTCATAATGGAATGAGAAAATATTTAAATTTGTACAAGTAGAATGGTTCACAATGAAATCCAGTATATGTACCAAACCAGTAGATTCTGTCACTGTGGATATGGAATAGAAACTGCTTTGTTCACTTTTTAAGGGGAGCACAAGGAGATCAAAATTTAACATTCATATCTATTGCTCTAAATTTAGCGTTTAGGAGTCATTGTCTCCTATGTACCTCTCTGTTCATCTCCAGGTTAAATTTATTTTGCCTGCCAATAAAAAATGAATAGAAATGCTGAGACAGGTGAGGGTTATGGAACATAAACTCATTGTGTTTATGCAGCAAGGAGAGTAGTCAAAGAAGAGATATTCAAACCTCAAATTGTTTAGTTCACCATGCAGTTTGAGTGGATGCTAGAAAAATATGAAACTCTCTAGAAATCTATTAGTATGTTAACAGCAGTATAAAGCATTTTGTACTTTAATGTAGCAAACTTCATTATTCAACATGGAAAACTATGTTAGATGGTAGAACATCTCTGTAGAAATATCATCACTGCCTTATAGGGAATTTTTTTTTTAATCTGTCTTTAAAATGAAAATAATTCAATATGTCCTTTCTAAATACACACAAGGTAGAGGAGTTCACCAAAAACACAGAGGAATGGATTTTCTCACCTTTTTAAATGTGTGTTTATAATTCAGATTACTGGAAGTCAAGCATAAATATTTCTCTGTTAGGCAGAATTAATGTTAATTTTGTCACAAACACTAGTGATTACTCACTAAAATCCTGTTACTAATTACTATATGGAAGAAACTTAAGTAAACGCATTGTTCAGCTCTGGAGTGGAATACTTTCAAGCTTTCTGCACATGGCACTATTTTAAGAAGTCTGTGCGGACAGCATTGGCAATGCTGGGCCTCTTACGAAGAAAGAAAGCTAGTATCTCTGATTTATGTAAGGCTTACTCCAAAAAAAAATGGTCTCTCTCTTGACAAAATCAAAGCTACCTGCATTTTCTTTGCAGCGCTGCTCACTTTTTGGCTAACTGCATTAAAGACAAAAGCCAAGAAACATAAAAAAAAGTATTTTCCAAGTAGTCATTAAATCACGAAGGAGAATTAAACTGCAGATGCCTTTGTTCATTATTATACAAAAGCTTTACAAATTCAAATCAGCTGTAAACCCTTATGCTGTTTCTAACTTCCTTGATGTTCTTTGAAAAAAAAATTAAAAAAAAAAAACCCAGAAAAAGTTACTTCTTTATAGCATTTTTACATCACAGAAACCATCTCTTTTGGTTTGATTTCCTTGATAATACTGATACTGCATTTCCCTGAGACCTACATATCGTTTAATAATTAGCAGAAAAACATCAAGTGAATGAAGCCTCTATAATCAACACGTCAGCTGAGGATCTGGTCTCTACTTTCCAAACTAGAAACAGTATCTTCCTCGTATATCACAGCACATTTCTGTACGCACTCCGCCAGCTTGGTACAAGCAACACAGCTTTGCTCTGTTAGCACTGAGTTGTCTGGAGGTCGTGCAACAACAGATACCACCACTGTGGCCTGAATAATGACTTGCATCTGGGGCAGAGAAATAGCGGGTGCAGTCTTATTGTCCCTTTTGCTCTGGGTTGGTGTTCTGGAAGGTACATGCTAGGCAAGGTACAAAGGCGAAGTAATTACTGTGCAAACTGCTTTAGGTAATGTAATAGAGTAACAACAACCTATAGGTTCTGGCCAGAAGGCAGAGGAATGCCTTCAGAGAGACCTGGAATAGAGAATTTAATGAAGTCTCTCTTAGCCATACATTCCTATCATCTCTTGTAATTGAAACAGTCCAGAAGCAGTATCAAAGATGGAAATGAACAGTGCTTGTCAAATTCATGCAAATATTAATTATTCTTTTGGGAGAAAATCCAAAATAAGGTTCATTGATGCAGACCATATAACCAAATTTTACATTTTGGCGGTATAGATCACACCATGGTTCCATCTGTTGCTGATGTAACTCTGGTGAAGGCATATTCCAAATACCTTCTGTCTTTTCAGGTATTTCAGCAGCTAAGTGGATTTTAGTATGTTCGATGATACACCCCCTGCATCAGAAGAAAAGCAAAACATTTAAACAGGGTGCTGTATTGAGGTGAGAGTCATTATTTTTTGCACAATTGGCCTAGAATGCACCACTTCTGCAATAATCTACATCTTACGCTTGTTTTCCTCAGCTAAATCTACCCTGTAATACAGTTTAGTAATTTATGCAAATAAATTGGTATCTCATTTCCATTGATATTTTAGATAATATTTTCATTACTAACTTAAAGAAAATGCTTTTCCTAATGACTTCATAAATGTGCCCATTTCTTTAATTTTTCTTTAAAATTCTGCTTCTAGAGTGTATGAATGCCAAGAATATTCTGTGCCAGAGCAGAGATCTCAGGAAAACAAATCCAGGTAACACTAGTGTCAAGAAAAGTAATTCTGGTTGCTGCCTTCTTTATTTTCTTTATCTGTTATTACTAGACAGGAGAAAAGGACCTGGGAGTCATGGTGGTCAGCAGGATGACCATGAGTCAGCAATGTGCCCTTGCAGACAAGAAGGCCAATGGCATCCTGGGGTACATTAAGATGAGTGTGGCCAGTAGGTCAAGGGAGGTTCTCCTCCTCCTCTACTCTGTCCTGGTGAGACCACATTTGGAATATTGTGTTCAGTTCTGGGCCCCTCAGTTCAAGAAGGACAGGGAATTGCTTGAAAGAGTCCAGCGCAGAGCCACAAAGATGATTGAGGGAGTGGAGCATCTCCCTTATGAGGAGTGGCTGAGGGAGCTGGGTCTCTTTAGCTTGGAGAAGAGGAGACTGAGGGGGATCTCATTAATGCTTATAAATGTCTAAAGGGTGGGTGTCAGTAGGATGGGACCAGACTCTTCTCAGTTGTGCCCAGCGAAAGGACAAGGGGCAATGGTCACAAATGGGAACACAGAAGGTTCAACCTAAACATAAGAAAAAACATCTTTACTGTGAGGGTTACAGAGCACTGGATCAGGTTGTCTGGAGAGGTTGTGGAGTCTCCTTCTCTGGAGACATTCAAAACCCTCCTGGTCCTGTGTGACCTACTCTAGGTCATCCTGCTCTAGCAGGGGGGTTGGACTGGATGATCTTCAGAGGTCCCTTCCAGTCCCTACCATTCTGTGATTCTGTGTGGCAGAGAAAAAACCACGATGACAATTTTGCCTTTAATGTCTATTATTCACCACAGACAAAGTTCAGACTCAGTGCAAATTTTCCTCATAGAATGACTAACAGAAATATGACTTGTGTACCTTTTTGGAGCTAATTAATTAGGTCAACTCTAACCACTAAGCCCCTTCTATTATTATAATTATTTCTATTGGTGGCAAAAGGTAATCAATCAATCTTGACTATATTGAAGCCAAGTAGATGAGCCTATTCCACAAGCTCTCTTGGCTTCACTCTTGTTAAATGAAATCTGCTGGTTCTGGGTGATCTGACCTTTGCCATGTAGGAAGCTGTATAGGAAACATGAGAATTTGGGGATTGTGGAGTACTAGGCTGAAGTTACTTACGTTGTCGGCTGCTTTCCTACTGCAGTGAAATGGCCTAGGTACTCTCTAGTGGCTTACCCTTTCGTCATCCTTTCTGTAGCTTCTGTGAAATAGTTTTAGAGACTACATGAAGTTGTTACATTACACATGAAATGTTGGTGTTTTCTGAACACAGCAAGACCCTGGTGGTGCCACTTCACAGTATAAACTGCAAGCTTGCTGGAAGTGACTGAAGATAGGAAGCTGACAAATAAGCATTCCTGTGTTCTGCAGTTGTTGTTGAGGAGTACAGACTTCCTTCACCTTGTCTATTTTCAGTGAAATGAGATTCATTCTCAACTCCTTTCTTTTTTTCTGACCTCTGAAAAAAATCTCAAGTGCATATGGGTGGACATGATCCAAAAGAACAATGTTAAGTGTTTAAGATTTTACATGAGCTTATATGAGGAACGTAACTTAATGTGAATTCAACTTTTTTTCCTTATGACTGGATCAAATATTTGGACCTGTCCCTGAGTTTGAATGCATTTTTAAAGAAATACATTCTTGTTTTTGCCAGACATGCTTATAAATTTTGCAGTTAAATTATTGTAGGGAGTGAGGAGGCAAATTACATGTTGGGTTGGGGAAGAGAATCTAACATGGGGGGGGAAATGTAGAACCAATTCAATAGTTTAGAAAATGCTAATTTTTTTCTCATGTTCCTTGTCATTTGTTTTCTAAACTCAGTGGTCAAGTGATTTTCTTATGTCACTGAACTATTCTCCTTGTTGGAAAAAAGATATTTGGTATCTTTTTATTTTCCCTGTGTTTCTCTTTGTCTGTATGCACTAACTCAGACATATGAAGTACTGATTCTTTTTGGACCAATGCCAGGTAGGATTATCACCTTTTTGTTTTGGGAATAGAAAATATTCTTCTTTAAAATGATAAAGGAAGTTTAGAACATATGGCAAAAAAAAAGGCCTTTTGAAGTAATACCTTGAAAAGTGATGAGAGATGTGTCTTTTTTAAGATTATCTTAGAAAAACTTCATGTGGCATTTAAATCCTAGATAATTTATCAGATTTCTGGTCCCTTGCTAATTCTGGAATATGCTAGTTTTAAGTGATAAATATTGAATTTATTTTCAAAAAATTATTTCAAAATTTTAACCAAAAAATTGACACTGAAAGGAAAAAAATCACTATCACTACTGATGGTCTTGGCATTTTAAAAATTTTTTAGCATAATGTAGAAGAGAGACCATGCTAGAGTTTATCCTTCTTAGTTTGTAAGGATCAGATAGCTGTGTATTTACTCATGTGAATTTCTTGGACCATGTGGCAGATGCACCCACCCCACTAAAGACCTGAGAAAGACCCAAAAGAAACAGTGCTAAACTTTCTGGCCCTGGCAGTGTCAGGACTGCCTCCCCCCTCACGGCTCATGTCTGGTCCACACAGTGGGGGTCAAAGGCGGGAAAGTTGGAGTCCTCAGCCAATAGGGGGCTGACACGATCGTGTATTGACAACAGATCAGATTCGACCAGGGTATAAATGGGGCCCCGCCGGAGGACTTATTTGAGTTGGTCCTCCTCAGAGCAGCGGGTCTGCAGTTGGGGACTCTCCCCTTGAGTTGGGACGCCACTTAAGGTAACTTCTCAAGATTGAGAGCCCTCCCTTTTTGGTGAATGAGTGAGTGCACATTTTGGATCGTTTGGCCAAAAACTTAAGAATTCTTAACTCAGCCGTGTCTGGTAATATTCCCAACTATCATTGAACCTGTATTTGTTAAATGTCAGTGGAATGTTGTTTTGGTGAATGAAGTTTTGTCTGCTTTATTTCAGTTGCAGATTAAAGCTTTGAGTTCATTATTTGTGTGCGTGTAGCCCTTTTGGTGCGATTCCGTGACAGACCATGGCAGTTATTTCATCAGTAGTCAAACTGGTTTTATTATCTCTATAAGCTGTTTGCAAAGGTTTGAGGGTAGGAGGGATTCAGCACACTTAAATATCTTAATTGCAAGCAAGAATCCCACCAACTGGAATTTGAGCTGTGGGTGGTAGTGCTTCTGGAACAATGGATGACTTATACCTAGATGCTTAATTTTAGTTTTGATGGAAGATATAGTCTATGTTTATGTTCTTTCTGTTTCTATTAAGTTGCCATTAAAAAACCCACTAAAGATAGCAACTGCAGTGATCTAAAAATTACTGATTTCCAAGCAGTTTCGAAAGAAGAAACGGATTTGTCGCTGTATGAATGATTGTAGACTTGGGAATAATATAGTGGTTTTGTTATGTCAGACTGTGACAATGCATATTAGTTAGAGTTAATATTGCTTAATTAACATAATTTTAAGGGTAATAATCAGAGTCTTCCATGTTTATCTTCAACTATTGTGTCAATGTGTATTCAAGACATTGAAGGGTTTTTTAAAAATTCCTTTACTTTGTAGAGTACTCAGCCTCAAGGAGTGCTCATGCATAAAGAATTTGTGGTTAATTTCTTAAGTAGTGCTTAGGAATTATTGTGTATATGCAAATCCTTGCTAGTAGAAATGAATTTGTTCTTGTATTTATTTCATTTCATTTTCTGTGGGAAATTTTTCAGTTACAAGTTCCTGTGAGTCTGTATGTGTGTGGCCTTAGCTAAGATTTACCATTCTTGATAAGCCTGGTCCTAAGAGTCTTGTCCTGTGTCAGACAGAAGGAGAGGAAGAAGTCTTGGTAGAAAGGGGCCATTTAAGGGGATATCTTTTGTTTCCTTGCAGAATAACAAAAATGAGATACTAGTATCAGTGCAAATAAAAATATGATAAATGACTTAGTAGCAATGTATACACAAACAAGACTGTAGCCAGAGGCTTCTCACGGTTGCCCATGCACTGGGATAACTGCAGACTTGTGCAGATTCTGGGAGTGAGTGGATTTGCTTCTGTTGTTACCATCTACATGATGTGTTGAGCATGGAGCTTAGTTTCCATAGCTGTAAGGAATAGACATCCTCCCCATTGCTAATGCACATCTGATAAGTAGCTGTTTGGTGTGTTGAACACCAGCTACAGCCTAGTTTCATTTGCTGTCTTCAGTGTGAGTGATGACAGCAGAAGGAGACCTGAGGTCCTAAGCAGAGGGGATAAACCAGGACATGCATTCCTTAGAACACTTTTTCTGAAGCCTGGAAAAACTGGCAATAGTAAATTCAAGCAGCATTGCAGACCAATAGCACGCTCTGAAATGCTGTTTTGTACTTCCAGCACATAGGTGCATTAGTCCCAGGAGATCACATATTTCAAAATAATAAATAGCCATAATGGAGTGATACAGTCATATAATTACAGCTGGTGTCAGGAACAGGATTTGGAACCTGTTCCTGGGCACTTACAAGGGCTGTGCTTGAGGCAGCTGAATAGAGCCAGCTGCTTAAGACTATGATAGGTACATCAGCTATCCTTTAAAAACCCCTCCAGCAGCTTCTGCTTCCTACCATTATGGTTCTGTCAAAGCCCACTACTCTGGTGATGTAGACAGTGTTTTCCACATTATCTTGTTCAAAATCTGTTAAAATTCAGATTTAGCAGTCTTTACCTTTGAAAGTGGTAGTAGTGGTAGTCTGTAGTTTTAGGTTGTTAATCTAAAAGCATATTTTGTGGATTTAAATACCAGGCAACAAGATTATCTCTGTTTAATAAGCTTTTTTGATTTTATGTAAAGAAAAGGAAAGAAAAAAAAACCACACCAAAATCCCCATAATTTAATACAGACCTTAGCAGAACAGCTTTCCAATTGTAAGAAAATGGAGATCAGAAATACGGTTGCATACTTCTTTCTGCCATAGGACTTTTCCCTTCCAGGGGTGTAGAATTGTTCGCTGCATTTTGCCTTTGGCGCTGAGCACATACTTGCAGTCTCAGTCATAAACTATATTTGGACCAATGGGCTCAGGATGTGCAGACCTGATGGTGTTTTCACCAGAAATACCAGGTGAAACCATAACTCCTGCACTAATTAGATGGCATTTCTAATGATTCTCTTTTGGTTTCTTATTCCCATGTTAGTTTTAAACCTGGAAGATGAGCTGTCTTTTAGAGCTAGTAACTGATTTGCAGGGAGTTTGTGAATGTCTGTCTGGAGATTATTCCCCCGTAGGAAATTCCCTCATCCATTTTAAAATTGGACTGTTATCTAGCACTTGATACAAATGGATGGGCTTGGTGTAAAACTCATGGGGGCATTTTTTTTTGCATCTGTATGTATCTGTGTTGCAGAGGGGCTGGGGGGTTGTTATACTACTATTGTTCCTGCTGGTTTTGACAAAATAGCACCTGGCTCTACTAATGAATATTTAAGGTGCCCATTTTTTTCCCTCCAGTCTCATGTGTGCTGCAGGGAAATACATTTTGAAGATAGCATCTCGTGACAGAAGTATTCATGAAATGACAGTGTAGTTCCCAAGGTGCAGTCTCTGCTTTATTTCCTTGACAGAGCTCTTCCACTATTTCCCTCTCCTGTAGTCAGCCTCATGAGAGATAGAGAAGAATATCCATGGGAATCATATCACCTTGAACTTTGGATAGATTCACGTCTGAATATGAATAGTTTTCTGAATGCAGAGAAGGATTTGCAAAAAATTATTTGGCATTTCTCAAAGCATGAGACTAGGAAAGTCAATGGTAACCCTCTTAGACTTGAAGGAGAACGTGGCTATGTCAACATTTAATCTTAGTTGTTCAGGTTTGAAATAGCTTCTATAAGCAAATACGTGTCCATCCAGAGTCTTGGAAATAATATCAAACTGTTACAGTGTTGTTTTATTTTAATCAGTGTATGCTGTCCAAATTAAAACTGTTTCTAAAAGCAGTTGACCAGCTGCTGTATTCAAGATTGAAACTAATTTCTTGAAAGTCATCTTCTTGAAACTATAACTTCTAGTAATTTGTAGGCTTTTGATTAATATACCGTGAAAACAGCCATTACTTACAAATAGTACATTCTCACACAATTTCACTTACATTAAAGAAAATGACGCAGACGTTTCACTGCAATAAATATATAGGATAGATCAATGCTTTAAAATCTGCTATAATTATAACTTCACAAGTTCACAAAACCTAGGTTGAGAAATAGCCCAATAAACTACAGCATTTGACTGTCTGTTTTTTACTATATATTACATCCATGATTCCAGTTTTTCTCCAGAAGACCTAGAATCCTGATTCATTTGTAAATATAGTAGTGTTCAGTTTATCTGCATGATTTGGGGAATATTAAGTTACTTCTAATAAAGGGTGGAAAATCCCCTGTAACCTGATACTTATTCCTTCTATTACAAATACATTCACTGTCTTTTGACCTTTTGTTCTGATTACTCTTACCAGTCGTATTATGATAACACCTATAGTTTCTACTGAAAATCAAGTCTGTACTTATTAGGACTTTGGCCTGTAAGAGAACACTCTCTCTAAAGCAGCCTGCCTATTCTAGTGTAGGTTTATCTTGTGGGGTTTGGTCACTGTTTTCTTCTCTCTGTCTCTCTCAGCTGCCACCAAGAGCTAAGAATTTATGTATTGTTTGCTTATCTTTGGTGAAACCTGTCTTCCACTTCTCCATTCAAGTGTCAATTCACTTCTCAGCCTGAGGCTTCAAATCAGCAAGGCTCACTTCTGAAGAGAATACCTGAGCTGGGTCTGTATGGTCTATGAGGGCTCTTGCTCCTTCTTAGAGAAGTCTTCTTTAGGCTGAAGGCCTCAAATGTTTGGGCCAGAGCTCGAGACTTGCATATACCTAGCGTAAAAAAAAACAAAACCAAAACCAAAACCAAAAACCACCAAACAAAACCAAAGAAAAACATATTCAAATTTATAGTGAAGAATTATATAGCCAACATACAAGGTCAGTAAGTCAGACATATATTTACTAATAAAGAGGTACTGATACCTGCTGCTGTGGTATGTATCTGACAACAAAGCAATGGGTGAGAGCAATGACACCGCCACCCTTAGCCATCCATTTCTTGGATGTATCTGATGCTGATGTAAACTTTGAAACAGGCATTACTGGCTGACAAGCTCCTCAGAAATGCCCCTGCACAATTGCAGGTGACACAAATAATGTTTTTTGTTTGAATGAATGCCCGTGTGCTTTTCAAGTATTTCTTCAACTCTAATTGCCCTCAGCCCTTTTCCACTTGGCCCATTTTGGACTGCCTTGATAAAAACCAAAAGAGCTAGAGGATCCAATTTCAAGGTCTTTCCTGGACTTTCTGCATAACTGAAATGCTAGTAATTGAAACTTAGCATTATCCAACTCTTAACACTTGGAAGTATTGGTCTTGGTTTTATTCCCTTTCCTTCTGTCCACCTCCTACCTTTGTTAAAGGATAGTGTCAAAATCGATTATGCTCTTTTGAGTCATATCACTGTTGGGACGTAACAACAATACAGATCTTCCACCTCACCTTCTCCCTGAAATGAAGAACTAGGAGGAGGCCATGGGCTCCCATTACCTATTGCAAATCTGCAGGATCAGTAGGGAGCTGTTTCGCTTTTATGAACACATGTGCAATCACAAATTGTAAACATCTGAATTTAGTAAGTTATTTAGTAACACTGCTGTGCAAATGCCTCTCTCCTTTATCATTTTCAAAGCACTGTACAAACACTGCATGTAGCTATAATGATCAGTGGTGATTTTACCTAGCTCTTTGTTTTGCAATTTGAACATGCATTTACCTATTTTATTGATCCACGAGCTGAAGCCCAAAGAGGAAAAAAGCCTAGGGTGCCAATGGGGAAGGTCTGTACTGCTTTAAGAACAAATTGGATCAAATAATGAGCATCTTGCCTGAGGCCATTTAATAAATAGTTTATACAGGTAGAGATGGAACAAATGTTCTTTTAGCAGCAACACTACAACTCTGTTTTTTTTCAGAAGGCAAACTGTATTTTAATTTTTTTCTTTTAGTTTTCTAATATTAAAAATATTCTTATTATATTTGATATATGGTCACATTCCATCCTTTGTGCCGTTGGAAATTGAGTGTACCTATCAACAGAGTGATGTGTCAAGCATTTTCACTGGTGTATCAGAGAGCAAAATTTGGCCCTTTTAATGTCAAATAAGAAACAAGTGCTCTTAACTGGATAAAACCTAATGGTTTATTAGTAGTTTTAATGCTGAGCTGTAGATTTGGAATAAAGAGTAAATTATTCCTGATTTCCACGTGGCTATAAAGCAAATATTTAAGCATAAAGAAACCACAAAACCCCAAACAAGTTTGTTCTTTGGGCCTTTTTTTGTCTGCCTGTACTTTATAAAGAGAAGAACTTCAGGTAGTAAGAATGACGTTGCGTTTGCTTTTGACAGTCAGTGGGCTGAGCTTCTTGTTCCATCTTTGGACTCCAGTGAGGTACCTGAGGCAGCATGAGCAGAAGATGGAAAACGAATCTCTTTGAAAAGACTCAGAAATCATTTTGATAAGTCTGTATTTCCTTGGTTGACTTGACAGTTTTATTTCTCTGTAGTGCCACTGGCTATTGCTGTCATTGATTCTCCTGGCTCAACATACTGCAGGAAAGCACTTCATACCTTACAGAATCTGATATTGTTTTCACTAAGGCAAAGTGGAGGTGGGGTAGGAGAAGCAACGAAGACGGCGGATTTAGTAACAGCTGCAACCAGCTCATTACAGCGCTTTCAGTTTTGGTTCCTGTTGGGTTCCTGTGGTAATTCAGCTTTAAGCAACAGAAGTCTTGAGAGATGGTGACATGAAAAGCCTCAAGGAAGAACAGGGAAACAAGCTGAGGCAATAAGAAGATATATATACAGCAGAAAGAAAAAACAGCTTCATAATACTTGCCTACATCAATATACTCTTTGAGTGATATATTTTGTTTTTTCAAAGCCACATGTATTTGCTTCAGATATGTTGTGTGGCTTTCTGATGGTGTGTGTCCACTCGGAGATCTTCTTTTTCTGATTGCATGCTGCTCAGTATATGCATAGTAATGTGGGATGTAGTTATCAGAACTGCCAGACTATGTCCCTCTCTTCTGAAGTAGTTGGGAAGTATGTGTAGCGTCCTGGGTGGTGCAGAGGAGCCAGAATGCAAAAAAGCAATTCCATCATTAACTTCAGAAAGTGTACTTTCTGAATTGCTTCTTAAAAAAAACAACAACAAAACAAAACACCCAAAAAGAAACGCTTGGAAATCTTAGGTCAGAAGGAGGTGGTTATGGTAGGCATTTTGGTCATAAGCAAAGATAGTGGTGGTTCTTTGTCACATGGTAAGTGTCTTGTGCTTGGAATTGCTGTTCTCTGTGTTAATAGAGTGCTCTCCTAAATTTGTTGTTTTATGGACTCTCACTTGAGTTTATGTATAGGAAATCTTGATGGAAGGGAATGTACTTACTAGACTTGGGAATCTCCTGTAAAGATTTTGTTTGTTTTTTTTTCTATTTTAATGGAAATAAACAAGAATGAAACTTTATTTTGTCTGTCAGTCCCATATTCAAGAAATCAGGAGAAAGGGGAGGGGTACCAAGTTAGCTGTGGGCACAACAGTGGCAGTACTGGCTGTGTGGATATAGCCTATGTGCCACTTAAATTTGGACATCAGCAGTTTCGATAATAACTGGAATAGGAAAGGTACTAGGAGGTGGGGAGTGCTGTCATTCTTCTCATACAGCACTGGTCTGGTGGGATGGTGTCACTGACATAATGGACAAAGAGTTGCAGTACCAGGCCATTCTAATTTTCTCACACTGTATGTTGAGGAGAGAAATACTGGATGTGTCCAAAGCTTTATGAGGAGCTACTACTGTGTCTGACCCTGCTGTCGCATTTGCATACTGTTTTAAGAGCTCTGGAGGAGCTGTTAACAAGGCTTATGACAGGGTGAGGGCGGAAAGAAAATGAAATTCATGCAACAACAGAGAAGAAAAGGCAGAGAGAGAAAGCCTGAGGGGAAGAAGGAAGATGAATATGCCATTTGGGGATCTTTGAGACAAATTGCCTACTGAGGGAGGTTGTGCTCAGCACATGCTTTGTTCAGTTACTTAAAACTGAGAAATATTTTGACACTACAAGCCTCTGACATAGGACTCTGCCTATAACGTGTCTGCCCCGCCATACTTGCATCTCCTTCAGGGGTCTCTGCCTCTGTGCTCTTCTCCTAACAAAGCCAAGCACATGGAAATAATGCAAGTAGTTACCACTGCGTAATTTTTGAAATCAGCCCATATCTGCCATTCTATTTTAATTTAGACCTAATGCACCACACAGAAGATATGGCAACACTTCTCTTGGCTTAAATGAAGCAGTCCATTAAGCTGACCTATCTATGGCTCTAAATCCAAGCCTTCAGAACTGTGGCAGAAAACAGCTCTAGATTTCTCTGCAACTTGGCAAAGCTTTATTTATTATTTTCCCCCTCTTCCATGGAGGTGAATGAACTTGTGGTTATGCTAGAAATCAAGATTACACAGACTTGCAGTTGATACCTGTTGTGAGGCTTCTGGCCAGTTCTCTTGGTGTACCCGTAGACTCTTCTGCCAATATCCTGACTATTACAAGCTGACACCTTAAAAAAATGCAATTCCTGCAGTTAGTCCCCAAGTCATTAGGTACCTTAAATGCATATAATAGCCAAAGTTTGGATATCAGGGCATTAAAATTCATGCTGTTATTTATAGCTGTCAGTATGTACATATGTGACACAGGATACAAATGAATAGCTAGCACAAGATAATGAATTCTGAAAAGTTGTAGAATAAAACTATGGATGCTTGCCTGGCATCTTACGAGCAATCATAACTTTTGCCAAGAAAGCAGACTTTTCTTTTAGGGTATATCTTTCTGCTCTCAGCAGTAAGAAGAGAGAATATATAAACTATATAACAGCCAAGGGGCTTAATATTCAGTTTTCTACAACAGATTTGTAAGGGGAGGGGAGTGGTTGGAGGGAACATTCTGCTCCCTTTGCTCTTTCAGAGTTATAAGTTTGGAAAATGAAAAACTTTATTCTCTTTGCTATAATACTGTTGATATTGGCACAGCTAAGCAAAAGTAATCTTTACTTAGCAGCTTCATGCACCAGTGAAGCTTTTCATGGCAGTGCCTGTGCAATTAGATAATACTGCTGAAATTTGCAGTGTCTAGTGGTGGGACACAAGTGAGATTTTGTGAGCTTAAAAAGTTCAACAAAGACAAAGGGTAGAACCTAACTGGATGGTATGTGAATTAGAGAAGCAGTTTGACATTCAGATGAAATGACAAAAGCAGGCAGCAGAATTGTGAAAAGTTTTTTCTCTGAGAGACCCCAGTGAACAAAGCCTTATTTGAATCTCTTTATTAAAGTTACAATTTGCAGATGACATTCAGTCTTCTAGGCTGTACAAGGCTTGGTATCAAATCTAACCATGTTTGATTCTGAAAAGGTCTTGAACTAAGGGTCCTGCCCGCAGGAAACTGAACAAGAAGGCTTCAGGGTATTCAGAGATGGTGCTCGTCCTGCAGGCTCTCCTGTCAAAACAGGACCAAAATAGAGACAGAAAGTGAATGCTTTGCTCCTTAGAGGAGGAGGAAGGAGAGAAAAAGGATGGGAAGAGATTGATGCAGAAGTTTGTGGAGGCTTTGATGCAACCTATGCTATAGGTCCTTGTTTCTGAGATGAATGTCTTAGAAGGCTAGGGAGAACTAACGAGGGTGGGTAGAGGAAGGAGGGCTTGTTGGTTTGTGTGGACAAGGCAATCCTTATTCTTCCTGGCCTCCCCACTCCTTGATCCTGTAACTTCTTTTTAGCCAAAATGACTAACTCACAGTTACCCAACTGCTATTTCAGAAGTGAAATACAACTAAAGCCAGGGGAAGAAAGTATGACAGTGACACACTCCTGCATCTATTCAGAAGACTGTGACAGCCAGTCTCTCAGCTGCTCCAAAGCAGCAGGTGTCTTGCGTTGCTCATAAGGCTAACTACTGTATTATTTTCCAAAGATCTATGAATATGTCAGTACCCATAGCACAAGCTGAAGATTCATTATGAGAAATCTGATATATTCTTTATTTTCCCCACCCACAGTGGGACAGCTTCTGTTGCGTAAGAATGAAAGTGAGACTGGCAGGTGAGATAGAGACATTTTACATACCTGATATGCAGTTAATTTTTCCCATCTGAAAGGCACATACATGTTTTGAATGCTGTATTCATTGAAAGGTGATTCATCAGCTAGGCTATAGTTTAGTAGCTTCTTCCCACTAGGTATCCACAGCCCCTCCCTTCCCCAATTTGTACCCAATGTACTTGGATGTAACAGGTTACACTCTGTGTTCTGCCTAAAGTGTGAATAGTAATACTTGGAAATGTCAGTTTTATGTAAGTGTCCTGGTTTGAGCTAAATAGAACTAATTTTCTATTTAGTGATTTTACTTTTCAGCTCAGTCTCTTTTAAGTGACTGAACTTGCTGAAAACTGGCAGCATGTTTTCCCAAACAGCGCTGCTAGAAGATATGCTCAAGGTCAGTTGTCTCATCCTGGGTGCTGTGTCTGCGCCTACGGGGGGAGAAGCAGACCCAAAACTGACCAATGAGGTATTCCATCCCACATACGTCATACTCGGTATAAAGCCAAGGGATCACGAGGGTCTTGCCCCTTTTTTGTGTTTTTTCCCTTTTTACCGTTCCTTCCATCTCAACCCTTCCGTCCGTCTCGATCCTGCAGAGGCTGAGGCCTGAGCAGAATCCTGCTTGTTCGTCTGCCGCTGATCCTGATTTGTGTGTTCTGCATCCTGCTCCCACCTGCTGCTGAGTTTGGTCTGGGACTTTTCCAGTGCCTGGCTCTGCAGAGCCTCTGGTGACATATTCGTCATTGGGGGGGGAAGGGTGGGGGGAGGATTTTATATTGGTTTTGTATATATTTGTATATATTTCATTATTTTTCTTATTTACAATATTATCCTGTAGTATTAGTATTATTGTTTCATTAAATCTGTTAGTTTATTTTCCAACCCGTAAAGTCTCTCTCCCTTATTCTCTTTTCTCTTCCCTTCTGGGGAGGGGAGAGGGGTTAATAGAGAGCTTCTGTCCAGGATTTAGTGGCCGGCCCAGCCCTAAACCACGACAGTAAGGCATGGAGAGCGTTCTGCAAATCACAGATAAAAGGTGCTGAAGTTGTAAAGCAGAGAATCTTTCCAACACTGAATACTATCCTGCTTGCCTGGAAATGAAAATGCCTGCATTTTTCAACTGGACAAACAGTCTGGAAGTTGGAAGAAGTAATAGAATAGGCCTTCTTCAGACAGCTGGAACAAGCCTCATGTTTTCAGGCTTTGGTCTTCATGAGGACTTTAACTAGCCTGGTATTTGCTGAAAGGTTAACACAGAAGGGCACAAGCAATCCAGGAGGTTTCTGGAGTGCATTGATCATAACTTCCTGACACAGCTGGTGAAGGACCTGACAAAGGGAGGGACTTTGCTGGGTCTGATAGTTACAAACGAGGAAGAACTTGTCAGCAATATGCAGGTAGGAGCAACCTTGGCTGCAGTGACTATGGGTGCCACAGTTCAAGTTCCTGAGAGGGAGAAAAAAGGCAAATAGCAGGATCACAACCCCTGGACTTCAGAAGAGCAGATTTTGGCCTGTTTAGGAATCTCCTTGGAAGAATGCTGTGGGATATGGTGCAAGAGAGCTGCTTGGGGTTTTTTTGTTGTTGTCGCCTCCTCCAAGCTCAAGAATAGTCCATCCCAACATGCAGGAAGTTAAGCAAACATGGTAGGAGCCCTGCATGGATGAACAGTGATCTCCTGATGAGATTAGTCATAAACCACGAGGTGCAAGAAGGTCAGGTGCCCCAGGAGAAGTATAGAGACAAATGTGCAGGGACAGGGTTAGGTATGCCAAAGCCCACCTAGAATTGAATCTGGCAAAGGTCCTTAAGAGCAACAAGAAGAGCTTCCTACAGGTATATCAGCAGCACAGGGGAGGCCAAGAAAAACATAGGCCCGATGCTGAATGGGGAAGATGACCTAATGGCAAACGGCATGGAAAAGACTGATATACTCAATGCCATCTTTGCTTTGATCTTTACTAGTAAGACTTGTCTTCGCAAGTCTCAGGCCCCTGAGACCAGTGGGAAAGTCTAGAGGAAGGAAGACTTACAATGGTGGGCAAGTTTCAGATTAGGAGATGTTTAAACAAGCTGGTCATGCACAAATCCAGGAGGCTGGATGGGGTGCATCCTGAGGAAGTTGGCTGATGTCACTGTGTGGCCACTTTTGATCTTTGGAAGGCCGTGCTGGTAGACAGAGGATCCTGAGGACTGGAAGAGAGTGAATGTTGCTCCTGTCTTCAAGATGGGCAGGAAGGAAGACCTGGGAAACTATATTCAAGCCAATCAGCTTTACCTTGATCCCTGGGAAGGTGATGGGGCAAATAACTCTGGAAACCATTTCCAAACATAGCAAGAATAAGAAGGTCATTGGAGAAGTCAGCATGGATTTATGAAGGGGAAATTATGCCTGGATTGCCTGATAGCCTTCTGCACAAAGTTACTGACTTGGTGGATGCAAGTAGATGATCAGTGGATGTTTTTCTCAACTTTAGTCAGGCTTTCAACACTGTCTCACAAAACATCCTCACAGACAAGCTGATGAAGTATGGGCTAGATAAGTAAATGGTAAGGTAGATGATAAATTGGTTGAATTGTGAAGGCTTAAAGGGTTGTGATGAGGGGCATAAAGTCCAGCTGGAGACCAGTCACTAGTGGTGCACCCCAGAGGTCAATACTGGAAATATTTTTTTTTCTTTGCAGAACAAGACCTGGGTGTACTGGTGATCGCCAAGGTGAATGTTAGCTAGCAATGTGCTCTAGCAGCAAGGAAGGACAGCTGACTTGTGGGTTGTATTAGGAAGAGCATCACCAGCAGGTTGATGGAGGTGATCCTTTTCCTCTACCCAGCACTGGTGAAACCACATCTGGAGTGCTATGTCCAGTTCTGGATTTCCCAGTACACGAGAGACAGAGACATACTCAAGTGGGTCTACTGAAGGTCCGTTAAGGTGATTAAGGGACTAGAGCATGTGCGTATCTTATCGATGTGCATGAATGCCTCTTGGGAGGGAGCAAAGAAGATGGAGCCAGGCTTTCTCAGTGGTAACCTGTGAAAGACCAAGAGGCAATGGGTGTGTACTGATATACAGATAATTACAGTTAAGCACAATAAAAAAAAAACCCAACTTGTTACTGGGAGAGTGGCTTTCCACTGGCTTGGTTTGCAGACAGCTTGTGGAGTCTTCATCCATGGAGATGTTCTGTGTCCAGTCAGGCTTCATCTTGAGAAATTTTGCTTTAGTTTACCCTGTTTTGACCAAGGGACTTGGAGTAGTAAATTTCCAGAGTGCTCTTTCATCCTCATTAATTCTTTGTACAAGTCTATGAAACTGAATTATGGCCACCATGGGAACCAGAACCCCACTGAAGTCTTGTGAAAATGATACTAAATTATAGCATTTGAACATAAAATTATAAATACAACTAAGTGATGGATTTTCCATATTTTTAATAATTATAAGTGTCCTGATCTTTCTGTCGATAGCTGAGTCCCAGTGTCTGCCCGTGGATGGATTGTGAATAAAGTTTGCACATTTGGCAGCATTGCAACCACTTTGAAGAAAAGAGCTAAGAATTCCCACCCCATCAGAGACATCCTGCCTATATCAGAGATATTTTTAATCTAGGTGGTAGCTACAAGGTAGAACTTCTCGTTATAAGCTCTTTGAAGAAGAAAAAAGGAAAAAAAAAGTAAGAGAAATCTGAAAAAGTTAAAACAAGGTATAGCACAGTAGGCAATAAAAGAATTTTTCAAATGTTAAGCATTTTGTCGGATTTTTTTAAATACAGGTATATTATGTGCACTTCATGGACTTAGAACAGTCAATGACATGCGTGTCACATACCAGTATCAACTGGCACGCTAACATTTCAGTAAGCATGGTCAAACTGATGATTGCTTGGCTTGGGTCTAGTTGCTGGGACACTTTCTGGTTTGTATAGTTTTTCTTGTAGGAGGTAGGAAATGGTTACTTGGGCAGCTAGCCCATACTGCTGGGTTTTATGTGCTTGGCCACATGTAGACAGACATTTCTGCATCTATGGAGGGTTGAGGGGCTGGGGGCCGGAAAGGAAGTGGTATTGGAGCCAAACCTCTGCTGTATGAGTCCACAAAAACATTGCAAAGTGAAGTATCAAAATGTGACTCTTTTTTTTGTCTGCTGGATCCCTTTAACTGTGTGACTCTTCCTGTGTTCAAGCAGAGCTCACTGGTTTATAGGTTTGGGTTTTTTTAAACATCTGGAAATAGTAATGGTAATATCCATGTTTTGAAATAGGCTTTAGAAAAGTGAGAATATACACTAATAAATTTAGGACACTCATATTTGGTTCCCTCTTCTGCTGCAGAGTTCCAGCTTCACATCTTCCACCTCTCACAGATATGATCTCTTCTTACATTCCCTTCCTGTACATTTTCCTAATTTGATATCTCCTACAGGTCTAAGGTAAAAAGGGAAAACTAAATGGTGTATGCCTCATGGGAAAAGTTCTACACTTTTCGTTTATGCCTCTAATACTTTTTCCAATACTTTGGCTCTCAGTGATTTCATCCCCAACACCAAGTTTAAGTGTTAATATGAAATTTGTTTTCCTTGTTATTGGCTCATCTGGCCATTGATTTGGTTGATTCTTGCTATTCATTGTTTTAGCAAATCTTACCAGCTGGAAGGGACACGTCTTCAAGTCTGAGAGGGGCACTGTCCTCTCTATATCTGGTTTTATGGAACTACGAGGTAATAGAGTGGACTTGTATATTTAGTAACACTGTATGGCAAATATATGGTTACATACAGTAAACTCCCACTTGTCCAAACCTCCATATATAAACAGTCTGTATAATTCCCTCTTCTCTTGACTGCTGATCATTTGAACTCAGCATTATCCAAATATGTTGGATAAACCAAATGTGGCTTGGCAACCAGACTTCTATTATATTTAAACTTGATTCATAATGTGGCAATAGTCCGGTAATGATACATATCCACTTTTCCATAACGTACTCAAAAAAACCTGTGGATAAAACATGGTTGCATAAATGCTAGGACTGTTTTGCTTCAAATTACAGTGGTGGGAGAAGAAAATGTATTTTTAAGAGCACACACAAAAATGTTTCCTGCTTACTCAGTTACAAAGGACTATAAGGAACAGTGTAAATCCTTCTATAGTTCTTTCTTTGATGTTTTCTCTCACTTTCCTGCAAATATTCTGGATATGGAACCTCTTATTGGGTGTGAATAAAGCTCTTTGAATCTGACCCTGGTTTTTTGTATATTGGTACAAGTTGATTTTCAAGAAATTGGTAGCATGCTGCTCAGCTCCTACCTTTGTCCACTACCTATGCTCTGCAATAGCAAAACTACTTCTACTGAAGAAATTGTTCCTCCTCAGCTGGTGGCCTAAATGTGACTACACCTACATCCCCATTTGTATCTCCTGCTTTAAAACAGGACATTATAATAAAACTTCCCAGGGGCTTGTGTTATACCTGAGTGAGATATATCTTGTGTGATTCAAACTCTCTGCTTTGCAGGCTTAGTCTCCTTCTGCCGAGTGGGGTATGACAACCTAGTTCCAGTTCAATAACCCATAGCAAGGAGGTAGAGTTCAGTCCTTGTAGATTTTTGCCTGCCCACCACCCCCGTATGCAAAGTCTTACTCAAAACTGCTTCAGCTCTCTGACACTTCCTTATGTGCCTGTTGCTGGAGGGATTCGTCTGTGTGTCTCTGGCAGGCAGAAAACACTCTCATGCCTGTAGTCAGAAGCATCTGTTTCTGTAGGACCTGTAGGCAGCATTATGTTAAACAGTTATGTTTTATCTTTAGCTATCTTAGGCTAACCTACCTGTGAGATTTACATACACCACATACTACTATGAGAAGCCTGATCCAAGTCTGTGGCAGAGCAAAGATATGCCCAGTAGAAACAATTTACAGGATTGAAGCCTTTGTTTCTCACTGTGGTAGATGGCATATGTTTTGTTTACCACTGGTTGTATGTTACCAATAGGAAGGTTATTTGTGATGCCCCTTGTTTGCATTGCTGTAGGTATTTCTCCGAGGTCAAGTGCGATGTTCTGTAAGGGAGGGAGATGTCTCCTTCCCTAGGGTTCAGCAAGCCTCTTTGGGAAAGAAATGTGCCTTTAGGGTATGAGAGGGAAAGCCAAAGAGATGGGAAGGGTGTTCTGTCTCTCACACAGGTACGTCTAGCTCAGAGGTGGCATCAGGAGCAGGAAGGCTGGTAAAGGAACAGCAAGAGGAGGAAAAATCAGGCCTCAGAGGTGAAAAAAATGGTATTTTTCACAGACTCTTCAAGAGAACTCTACAGAATTTACTGCAGCATAGGAAACAGATTAAGTGACTGTTGGAAAGGGAGCACACCTGAAAAAAGGATTCTTCCTACCACCAGACAGGCATATTTGGTTACAGTATTTCTTCAGAACTGAGTTTTTTAAAGTATTTCTATAACATGTTTAGAATGTATTGTTTTAATAAAACCTAGTCTCCATGTTTCAAAACCCTACTGGTGTATTTTGAGGAGTTCAGCTTGTGAGAAAGGTTCAGGATGATTCTCTTGAGAGTTTTGCTGATTCTGGTTATTTTGAATTTGAGTAGGTTTACAAAAATTCCTTCCTGAGAACAGTAAAAACCGCGAAAGTTTGTGGATATTTTTTGTTCATTTGTTTTAGAATTTATTTTCTCTTATTTAAAGCAGAGATACCAAATTCTGTGAGTATTTGAACTCTGAGTACTTTCAATCAAAAATACCGTGGAACTTAATCTGCATTCATTTAAATAAATGACTGTGGACACATCGGAAGTACCATTTTTCTATGGAATGTCACCATTGTCTCACTTAATGAGAAGATCCTGCCTTGCTAAAAGTTTTATCGGCTCACTGGTTATTTTTTTCCTGACTGCTACAGGAATTCCTGCTAATGACAAATTGTCTTTGTATGAAGTATGAACCAGAATTCTTCTGACCAGTTGTGCTTTCTAAAGCTCCCACACTATTTTTGCAAAAACAGTGGAAGTCTATTTGTTTGCCACACTATTTAGTCCAAAATTCTATTAACATTAGGCATGCTTTGCCTAATGAACCTACTCTCCTCCTTCCCCCACCTTCTCAATGCCATTTTTAATGGAGTCTAATATAATTTCTTTTGTTTTGTCTAAAGTCTTAGGTTGGTTTTTTTTCCAGTGAAATTCAGAAAGCTCAGATTCAAACTGTAGCTTCACTGCAAGTTTAATAGCTGTGACAGTTCACATCACTTAATGATATGGGGCCTTGAGTGTTTCTTAATATTGGGTAATTGGAATAGATGGTCCTCAGTCATCTTCTAGCCCTGGTTTGGATTTAATGTCAAGATTCCTGC